>NW_020838005.1:7732476-7782530 GCF_003676395.1 Aethalodelphis obliquidens
GATGTGCAGGCCCAGCGGCCATGGCTCACGGGCCCAGCTGCTTCGCGGCATGCGGGATCCCCCCGGACCGGGACATGAACCCGCATCCCCTGCATCGGCAGGCAGACTCTCAACCACTGCGCCACCAGGGAAGCCCCCATTGTGTTCTTGAAAACTATGACTATGACTTTGTAATATAGTTTAAATCAGGAGGTTTGATGCCTCCAGCTCTTTTGTTTTTCTCAAGATTGCTTTGGTTATTGTGGGTCTTTTGTGGTTCCATAAAAATTATAGGATTTGTACTATTTTTGTGAAAAATGCCATTGGAATTTTTATTGGAATTGCATCAACTCTCTAGATCATTTTACCTGGTGTGGACATTTTAACAATTTAATTCTTCCAATCCATAAGCATAAAATACCTTCCTATTTCTTTTTTGTCTTTTTCAGTTTCTTTCATCAATGTCTTTATAGTTTTCAGTGTACAGGTCTTTCATCTCCTTTGTTAAATTTATTCCTAGGTATTTTATTCTTTTTGATGTAATTGGAAATGAGATTTTCTTAATTTCTCTATCAGAAGTTAATTATTAGTGTATAGAAATGCAACAAATTTTTGTGTATTGATTTTGTATCCTGCAAATTTACTTATTAGTTCTAACAATTTTTGGTGGAGTCTTTAGGATTTTTTACATATATCATCTGCAAATATGATAGTTTTGTTAGTTTTATTTTTTCCTTTCTTATTTGGATGCCTTTTATTTCTTTTCTTGCTTAATTGCTCCGGCTAAGACTTCTGGTACTATGTTGAATGAAAGTGGCAAGACTGGACATCCTTGTCTTGTTCCTGATCTTAGAGAAAATGCTTTTAGTTTTCAGCTTTTTACCTTTGAGTGTGATAAGAGCTGTGAGCTTGTCATATATGGCCTTTATTGTGTTGAAGTGTGTTCTTTCTATACCCAATTTGTTGAGAGTTTTTATCATACATAGATGTTGAATTTTGTCAAATGATTCTTTGCATCTATTAAGTTGATCGTATGAGTTTTATTCTTCATTTTGTTAATGTGGTGTAAAACACTAATTAATTTGTGTATATTGAATCATCCTTGCATCCCAGAAATAAATCCTACTTGATCGTGGTGTATGATCCATTTAGTGTATTGCCAAATTCAATTTGTAAATATTTTGTTGAGGATTTTTACATCTATCTTAATCAGGGATATTGGCCTATAGGTCTAATGTGTCGTTTTAAGTCCAGTGCTTCTTTTTTGATTTTCTGTTTGGATAATCCACCCATTGATAAAAGTGCGGTATTGAAGTCCTCTACTATTTTTGTATTGCTGTCCTTTTCTCCCTTTAGGTCTGTTAATATTTGCTTTATAGATTTATATGCATGCATAAATATTTACAAATTTATATCCTCTTTCAATTGAAGCAAAGTTTCTGTAGGCTAAGTAGTCTTATTTATACCCATGACTAGGAGACAGTGTTACAAAGTAGGCATCAGTCTGAAGCATTATTGCTAGGTTCAAATACCAGGACTTATTCTTACTAGATATGTTGATTAAATTCTCATGGAGTTGGTTTCTTTTCTTGTAAAATGGAAATGAAATGTATATCTTCTGGGATGGTTTTGGTGGTTAAATGAGATAACCCAGGTTAAATATTAGGGACAATGCCTACCATATTAAATGTTTGATAAATAATAGTTTTATTATTTTTAAATAAAACCAACAAATGATTTCACAAGTTTCTAGTTAATTCTGTCTACAAACTATTCTTTCTTTTATACTGAACAGGAAATAACTTTCTAAACAAATGGATTTTCATTAAAGAGTCTGTTTGAAGCAGCGTTTCTGTGTGTGATTCTGTATCTTTAGAAACATCTGCACCTTAATACTTTGTTTCTTTTTCAGCAAGCAAGAAAAACAGAAAATACACACTATGAATTTCCAGCTTTTTCTAAGCCTTTAAGGTAATTTTTGTCATCAATTTTCCTCTAACATTTTATCTTCTGTTTTGTTCACTTCTCTGTTTTTCAGGAGCACAGGATTTTGCATAACAAACTGGAGAGTCACTTCCTTTTTCCTTTGAAATGGATACTTTTCCTGGCTCCTTTAATTTTGGCATAAGTACAAGACGTATGAAAACTCTTTCAGATTTAATAATGTAAAACAAAATCTTTCTGAGAACATTTGAGTTGAACAGTTTTAAAAGGGAAAACTGCATAGTTTAAAGTCATTTCCCCTGTCTCATTGTGAGGTATTTTCCTTTCAGCTCATCTTTAACAAAAGATCCATTTAGTTAATTCTATATTTCTTAGCCTTGGAGGCACGAACATATGAAATGGGCAAGACAGCTATGATATTTTAATAGTATTTAAAAAAAATAAACGGCTTTTTAGAACAGTTTTAGATTTACAGAAAAACTGCAGATATAGTACAGAGTTCCCATATATGCTCATGCCCATTCTTTCCCCATAAGGAACATTTTACATTAAATGGTACACTTTTCACTGCTGAACCAATATTCACACATTATTAAGGTCCATGTTTATTTCAGATTTCCTTAATTTTTACCTAATGTCTGTTTTTAGTTCTAAGACCCCATCTAGGACACCATGTTATGATAAGACATCATGTCTTCTTAGGTTCCTCTGGCTGTGGCATTGTTGTTTTTGATGACCTTGACAGTTTTGAGGAGTACTGGGCAGATGTTTTGCAGAATACCCCTCAATTGAGGCTTATCTGAGTTTTTAAATGATTAGATTGAGATTATAAGTTTTTGTAAGGAAGGCCACAGAGGTGAAGTTCCATTTCATCACATCATATCAAGTGTGCCTCCTGTCAACTTGATATCACTGTTGATGGTGGTCATCTAGCTTGTTCGTGTTTGTCCAACTTCTCCACTGTACAGTTACTCTTTTTTTCCCTTTTTTCATATTGTACTCTTTGGAAGGACGTCACTTTGCACAGCCCACATCTAAGGAATGGGGAATTATGCACTTCCTCTAAATTCCTAACACCCACTAGTTCTTTTATTGTTTTTTTACTGCCTTTTGCAGAATGTCATATACCTGAAATCATATATTAGGTAGATTTTTCAGATTTTCTTTCACTTAGTAGTATGTACTTAAGGTTCATCCATGTCTTTTTGTTGCTTCATTTCTTTTTATTACTGAATGCTATCCCTTGTGTTGATAAAACCAGTATGTTTATTCATTCACATATTGAAGGTCATTTTGGTTTCTTTCAGTTTTTGGTGATTGTGAATAAAGCTGCTATAAACATTCATGTTCTGGTTTTTGTACGAACATAAGTTTTCAAATTACTTGCATAAATACTGAGGAGTACGATTGTTGGATTTTATGGCAAAACTATGTTTAACTTTGCAAGAAACTTACAAACTGTCTTCCAAAGTGTTTGTACCATTGTGCTTCTACCAGTAATGAATGAGAGTTCCTCTTGCTCTGTGTCCTTACCAGCAATTTGTATTGTCTGCTTTTTGGGTTTTACTCATTCTAACAGGTATGTAGGGGTATTTCATTGTTTTAATTTGCAATTTCCTCATGACAAATGATGTTGAGAATCCCCTCCTCTGCTTATTTGCCATCTGTACATTTTCTCTGAGTGTTTGTTCAGATTTTTTTCCCATTTCTAAATTGTGTTGTTTGTATTATTATTGTTGAGTTTTTAGGGTGATTTGTATTTGGGTCAAATCCTCTATCATGTATATGTTTTGTTATAATTTCTCCCATCTGTGACTAACTTTTAAAATTCTCTTTACTGTGTTTTCCACAGAGCAGAATTTTTAACTGTAATAAAATCCAATATGTCATTTTTATTCTTTTATGAATCATGCTATTGGTGTTATATCTAAAAATTTGTTGTCAAAGCATCCAGACATTGTCTTATGTTTTCTTCTGGAAGTTTTATAGTTTCGTGTTTTATATGTATGTTTATGATCCATTTTGAGTTAATACTTAACGGAAGTTGTAAGGTTTGTGTCTTTGGATGTTCAATATTCTCAACAACATTTGTCAAAAGATGATCTTTCTCCATTGATTTGACTTTATTACTGCAACAAAAATCAGTAGACTATATTTGTGTGGGTTTGTTTCTAGGCTCTCTGTTTTGTTTCATTAATGTGCACATTCTTTCACCAATACCATGTGCTTTTTTTTTTTAACTATAGCTTTATAAAGTGAGCCAGATAGCATAGTCCTCCAACTTTGTTGTTCTTTAAAATTATGTGGGTTATTCTAAGTCTTTGGCCTTTTTTAAAAACTTTAGAATCTGTTTATAAATATCTACAAAATAACTTCTTGGGTTTTTGATTGTAATTGCGTTGAATGTATAGATCAATTTGGGAAGAATGGACATTTTAATAATATTTAGTTTTTTCAATCCATAAACATGAAATACTTCTCTTTTTACATAGATGTTCTTTGATCTTTTTAATCAGAGTCTTTTAGTTTTTCACACTTAGGTCTTGCACATATTTTGTTATACTTAAACCTAAGTTTTTTTTTTCATCTTTTTGAGCTATTGGCAAATTTTTAAATCTCCAAATATTTGGAAATTTCCCAGCTAATTTTCTATTTTATTTATTTATTTATTTATTTATTTTTTGCGGTGCGCGGGCCTCTCACTGCTGTGGCCTGTCCCGTTGCAGAGCACAGGCTCCTGACGCACAGGCTCAGCGGCCACGGCTCACAGGCCCAGCCGCTCCGCGGCATGTGGGATCTTCCCGGACCGGGGCACGAACCCGTGTCCTCTGCATCGGCAGGCGGACTCTCAACCACTGCGCCACCAGGGAAGCCCTCTATTTTATTTTTTATTTCTAGCTTAACTCTGTAGTGGTCTGAAAACATACTTTATATGAGAAGTTTGATAGTCACAGAAATAGTAAAGACATAGAAAATATGAATGACCCTGTCAGACATCTTGATCTGACACTGATGGAACACTATGCCCTATCTGTGTAAAACACACATTCTTTTCAAGTGTGCATGGAACATTCAGTAAGATATACCATCTATAGGACCATAAACTGAGACTCAATCAATTTCAAAATTTTGAAATAGTTAAAGTATGTTATCTACTATAACAATCAAATTAGAAGTTAATACTAGGATATCTAGAAAAGCCTTTAACATTTGCAAACTGAGCAATACACTCCCATATAATCTATGTGTCAATAAAGAAATCTCAAGAGAAATTCAAAAGCTGTTTCAAACTGAATGGTAATGAATAATAAAACATCTAAATTATGTAGTTTGCAGCTAAAGCAATGCTATTATTAGGAAATACTAGACACATGCTATTAGAAAACACTAGAAAATGCTATTATTAGAAAATTTCTAATAAGAAAGACTCAATCAAGGAAGAAAAAGAGTAAATTAAACCTAAAGCAGGCAGAAGGAAGGAAATAATAAAGAGTAGAAACCGAGGAAACAGAAAATTAGCAAAGCCAAATTTTCTTCATTGGAAAAACTAATAAAAATGATACGCCTCTAGTGAGGATAATCAAGAAATAAAAGAGAAAAGATACAGTACCAATTTCAAGAAAGAAACAGGTGATATCACTTCAGACCCTACAGGCATTAAAGGGATAAAAGGGATATTATGAATAACTTCATGAAATGAATAATTTCCTTGGAAACATACAATTTATCAAAAGTAATTTAAGATTACATAGAAAATCTCAATTGCTATTGATCTGTCAAAGAAATTGAATTTATCAAAAGCTTCTGCTCGAAGAAAATTTCATGCACAGAGCATATAAAAAAGTTTCACAGTGGGGTTCAAGACAGCAATGCAAGAAGATGCTGAACTCACCTCCTCTGACAGACACACTGAATATACAGCTACATATGGAACAACATCCTCTGGAAAAAACCTAAAAACTGACTGAGTAGCTCCTAAACATACATACAGAAGACGAACAAATGGCCAACAGGCACGTGGAAAGGTACTCAACATCACTCATCATGGGGCAAGGCAAATTAAAACCACAATGAGATATCACCTCACACTTGTTACAGTGGCTGTTATCAAAAAGATAAGAAATAACAAGTGTTGGCAAGGATGTGAAGAAAAGGGATCCCTTGTGCATTGTTGGTGGGAATGTAAATTGGTCCAGCCGCTATGGAAAATAGTTTGGAGGTTACTCAAAAAACAAAAAATAGAACTACCATATGATCCAGCAATTCCACTTCTGAAGAAAACGAAAACACTAACTCAAAAAGTAGATTCACTCCCATGTTCATGAAGCATTATTTAAGTAGCCAAGAAATGAAAATAACCTAATTGTTCATTGATGGATGAATGGATAAAGAAAATGCAAATAAAGAAGTGTGTGTGTGTGTGTGTGTGTGTGTGTGTGTGTGTGTGTATGCTAAGTGAACTGTCAGCCAGATAAAGATAAACACTACATGATTTTACTTATATGTGCAAGGTAAAATAACAACAAAAATACAGAGAAAAAAAAAAAGCTCACATAAAGACAACCGATAGGTGTTTGCCAAAGGCAGGGGGTGAGGGATGAATGAAATGGGTGAAGTGAGTCAAAAGGTTCAAACTTCCAGTTACAAAATAAATCATGGGGATGTAATATACAGCATTGTTGCTATAGTTAATAATACCACATTGCATATTTGAAAGATGGTGAGAATAGATGTTAAAAGGTCTTATTGCGGGACTTCCTTAGTGATGCAGTGGTTAAGGATCTGCCTGCCAATGCAGGGGACATGGGTTCGAGCCCTGGTCCAGGAGGATCCCACATGCCGCAGAGCAACTAAGCCCGTGCGCCACAACTACTGAGCCTGTGCTCTAGAGCCCGCGAGCCACAAGCACTGAGCCTGTGCACCACAACTACTGAAGCCCGTGCACCTAGAGCCCGTGCTCCGCAACAAGAGAAGCCACCGCAATGAGAAGCCCGCACACCACAACGAAGAGTAGCCCCCACTCACCGCAACTAGAGAAAGCCCGCGCGGAGCAACAGAGACCCAACACAGCCAAAAATAAATAAATAAATTGATTTTAAAAAAGGTTCTTGTCGCAAGAAAAAAAATTACAGCTATGTATGGTGACCAATGTTAACTAGTTTTATTGTAGTGATCATTTTGCAGGGTTAGATCACTATTTTGTATACCTGAAACTAATGTTTTATATTGACTATACCTCAATTAAAAAAAAATAGTAAAATTTGCCTTGGGTTTCCCTGGTGGTGGAGTGGTTAAGAATCCGCCTGTCAAAGCAGGGGACACGGGTTTGAGCCCTGGTCTTGGAAGATCCCACATGCCTCAGAGCAACTAAGCCTGTGCGCCACAACTACTGAGCCTGTGCTCTAGAGCCCATGAGCCACAAGTACTGAGCCCGTGTGCCACAACTACTGAAGCCCACGCACCTAGAGCTCGTGCTCCACAATGAGAAGCCACCGCAATGAGAAGCCCGTGCACCGCAACAAAGAGTAGCCCCCGCTTGCCGCGACTAGAGAAAGCCCGTGTGCAGCAACGAAGACCCAATGCAGTCAAAAATAAATACATAAAGTAGATTAAAAAAAAATAAAAATAACCTTTAAAAATAAAATAAAATTTGCCTTAATAAAAAAAAGAATATCAAGAATAGAAAATTGAAAGTATTTGAGTATGACAGTACAAAGTGTGTGCTGGGTCTAGGAGATTTCAGGCTAGAGAGTGAGTCAAAGGAACACTTGGGGAGAGCCTTGGTTGCTCTGTGGCTTACATTAGTTTCTAATAAATAATTACTAAAACCACAACAACTACTCCTGCAGGAACATGTATGTAGTTAGTATAATACATAGTCGTTTTTGTAACTTTTTCTTTTGATGTCACTCTATATATATCTTTTAGTACTCTGTCGAAAAGCACCATATAACATATTAATATGAAAAAAAGGTACTACAGTTAGGTGTATAACAATATTATACTATGTAGAAGAGAATTTTAAGGACCATTAACCATTTCTGTTTAAAGTGGCTTCTGGGAGTTAAATATCCTATATTTGAAAATGATATCACATTATCAAATATGCTCTTCACCTTTTTTAGTCTTATTTTTACCTCATTCTTCACAATTTCATTTTGAGCAATGCTATATATTTACCTTTGAAATCACTGCTACTGTTAAAAAAATAGGTTTCTTTCCAGAGCATTCTCATATATAAATCTTGTCTTCAAAGGAAATACAGATCTTCCTTGCTTACAGTTGGGTTATGTCCTGATAAACCCACTGTGAATTGGAAACATCTTAAGTCAAAAATGCATTTAACAGACCTAACCTACCCAACATCATAGCTTAGCCCAGCCTGCTTTAAACATGCTCAGAACACTTACATTAGCCGACTGTTGAGGAAAACCGTCTAACACAATGCCCATTTGCTGAATATCTCATGTAATTTATTGAATCCTGCGCTGAGGGTGAAAAACAGCATGGTTGTGTGGGTAGAGAATGGTGGTGAGTAGGTTTCGGTTAGCTTACCCTCGTGATCACGTGGGTGATGGGTAGCTGTGGCTGCCACTGCCCAGCATCACAAGAGAGGATCAGACCAAATATTGAAAAAAGTTCAAACCTCAGAATTCAAATACAGTTTCTATTGAATTTGTATGGCTTTCTCACTATAGTAAAGTCAAAAAATCATAAGTCAAACCATCATATATTGGGAACCGTCTGTACTTCCTTGCTGGGTTTCATTCATTCTCAGATTACTTTAGTAATATTAAAAATGCCAGAGAGATTTGTAGGGATTCAAACATTTTCTCCTCAAATCATATAGATTCACCCTCAAAAGCCACTATTATATCTAAAGTGGCTGTATTTTCAACTACTACCTACCTGTCCAACTGAGTGACATTTTTTAGATAAGAGTTGGTGGCTTTGTCTAGTTGCCCTTGGCTAACCTCTGAACCATAGAATATAGAATTCATCCTATTTCTGGTTGTTTTGTAAAACATGAAATGAAGAGGCTTGAGCAGAGAAGAAAAATCCAAAATTCCCCTTAGGTGATTAGGATTTTGGTCCTAAAATCCAGGTCCAGATTATCTCACTCTTGAATTCATTTAACTAAGTCTTTCTGAGAGTGGAAATTGATGAGCTAAAATGGATGCTGGGTGATGTCCTCAGCTACTATCCTTCAGGCAGGCATCTTTAACAAGGAAACACATCCCTATTCAGTTTTTGGATAATAATTTGGATTATAGCCAGTAGGCTTTTGTATTCCCAACTCAATATCAGTTGCTGGGGAGCACTCAACGATTTTTTATTAAAATGCCCTCATGGGTTTGTCCAAAAGTATTTTAAATTTTGGGTACCACTCATTAACAACAGGCAATGAAATTTGCTTCCTCACTAACGTTGATTGAATACAGTGGCCAATTTATCCTATATGTGTGGGTAATATATATCATGTAAAAATTTTCAGGATTTTCTCTGAGGCCACAAGCAGCCACTCTAAGTGTGGAAAGAGTTATTTCCACATAATAAATGGCTTTTTTCTTACTCTGGACCAAAGGCTGGCATCATACAGTATTTCATGATATTCTCTTTGAACTTCTCCAAAGTCATGGTCTCTCTTAGTATTGTGAGGTTTGGGATCTTGGTGGTGACTGCCTGTTTGGCACAATGATCGACAAGGTCATTTCCTTTTGCTTAGATATCTCTCTTTGAATGGGCTTCTATCTTGAAAATAGCCAACTCCTTAAAAAAAATTATAGCTATTAAAGTGTCCCGGGAGGGTGGGAGGGAGGGAGACGTAAGAGGGAAGAGATATGGGAACATATGTTCATGTATAACTGATTCACTTTTTTATAATACACCATTGTAAAGCAATTATACTCCAATAAAGATGTTAAAAAAAAAATGTCCCTAATATGCTGGCCATTCTAAACTAGGGTTCCTACTTAGGTTAAGCAGCTTTATTTTTCTCTAAAGCTTTCAGAAATAATAGACTATTTCCAAAGTATTTCTACTATTAGTGTGTGTATAAAACCCTATTCTTTTTATTCTTTTAGCCAGGAAGCTATTGGGATCGCAACAAGTTCTGTCATCTGGGAAGATTTTGCCTCTGGAAAGGAGTCATATTCTAGTGGTGAGTTGAGATCTGCTATAATATATTCAGCCTGATATTTTCTGGCTCTGTTATTAAGAGATGACTGAAGAGCAAGATTAAATCTAGATTTCTAGGGATGTTTTAATAAACTTATTAGGAGTGTTTTGATAAATCTATTAGATATTTGAAAAACAGCAATTAGGGAGTCATGAACTTCCCTTCTGTGGAAGAAGAGAAGTAGAATTTAAAGTATTACAAGGATGAATGGAAATGCAGTAAGAAATATGACTTGATAGGAAATAAGCGTTCTTACTGGTAAATATTGCATTGTTTCAGTGGGTGGCAAAGTTTGGCAACTTAAACCATTAGGTTTAAGACAGACTCTAAAAGAAATTATGTTAGCAGAAGTCTCCACCATGTTGGCAATCAGCTTTAAATGAGGAGGACCTTGATACTGGGCTAATACTAGAAAAACAGTTGCCTGGTATTGATCTGTGATGATTCCATAAAGTTGAGTCAGAACACCAAGGGCTTGTCCAAATCTCTTATGTACAAATAGGTAGCAAGATTTATGACAAGGTAGGCCCATAGTGAGAGGCTGTTGAAGAGCTGATTTTTTAAAGCACAAACTGCCTATTCATGCTTAAATTCCCAGGTAAGAGATTTGGTTAACAAAGACATGGTTAAGTCTTACAGTATTGGAGCAATTCCTGTAAATTGGTGTGGTAGGCAGAATGCTTAAAATAGCCCCTCCCCCAGATTCGCTGATGTTCACACCCTGGTATAGTCCTTCCCACTTACATGTAGGTAGGGCCTGTGAACATGATAAATGGCACTTGTGTGACTAGATTTTGTTATATGGCAAAGGGGACAATATTTTACAGGTGTAATTGAGATCCCTAATTAGTTGACTGAGTGATTCAAAAGGGACATTATTCTGGGTGGGACTGACCTAATCAGGTGAAAGCCATAAAAGCAAGAGGCTCTTCCTCAAAGAGAAAGAAACAACCAGGTTGAAAGCTGCCAGTGGAGGGTGCCAACCTCTAGAGCTGAGGACATCAATGCTATAACCACAAGGAACTAAATCCTATCAATAGCCTAACGAGCTTGGAAGAGGCCTTCCAGCTCCAGACAAGAACAGCAGTGTGGCCGATACCTTGATTTCAGCTTGTAAGACCCTGGGCAGGGGGCCCATCTAAACTGTGCCTGGATTCCTAATCCATGGGCATTGTGATATTATAAATGTATGTTGGTTACTAACCAGGAAAAATTCTGAATCGTTACAATTTTTCAGAATTGAGAAATTTGCCTCCTCAACATAAATTACGACCCAAGAAATATACTTTACTTTGACGGAAATTTTACTTCTCTTCAGGAAGTGTATAGCCTAATAGAGAAGAAACAATAAATAGATAGATGGAATCAGTTTTAGAGCTCAACTGAACTTGAGTCCAAAAAAGATGACCAATATATGAGATAAAAATATAAGGAATGTAACTCAGGTCTTGGTTGAGGACTTTATTGATTTTCCGAAGAGAGAGCAAAGAAATAACTAAATAAAAAAGATGTTAAAGAACAGAAAACAGATTTATAGCTATAACATATGCACCAAAATAAGAGAATATTTGGATTTGGTACTATAAGGAAGTAGGAAATGATTATTAGATTTATACTCCTGAGATTTTGAACGCATCTGTATCCCTGCCCTTTGGATTATTTTTTCCTTTCCTTTTTTAACTTAGAGAATAGAAGTATTACAAAGAATGATACAAGGGTTAATGATTCATTTCTCTGTTAGGTTTTTATCTTTTTGATTTTAGTACTTCTTTTGGTTCTGGTTTTAGAGGGTATGGTCCAAACCTGGGGAGATATTTGGAGAGTTTAGTCTGATAGGTTCAGCTCAAATAATGTTGGAAAATCAGCATAATTTATGCCCAGAAGTATGATTATTCCTTAGACATTTAATTTCTATTAAGAGTACAGGGAAACCAATGTTTAAATTATCTATGACCTGATTATGATCTAGGAGTCCTCATGAATGTCCAGGAATAGGCCATCAGGAGAGCATCTATTTTAAAGTAAATCCTTCATCTCACTCCATTTAGTTAGTGGGTGTGATGTCACAAAGGAGGAAAGAATTTTCTCTCTTGAAGGTCTGAGGTTGACAAGCTGGGCCAGGCAAAGTGTTTGAAGGGTATTGAAAGTACCTAGCACATGATAGCTGTTGGTTCCCTGTGAGAGGCTGGAGAAGAGTTTCAGGAAATATGACAGATGTCATACAACCTATCAGTCAAAAATTTGCAAGATTTTTCTTTAGTATTTAGAGAAATTGGCCCTTGAAATAAAAGGAAATTGGTCACTTGATTCCCCCTTGGAGAAACTTCATTAATTGCCCCACTTTATTTTTTTTTTCCTTTTGTATCTTAGCTAAAAAAACGGTGCAGCTATTTTTCCAATACCCTTTCTGTTCAAAGTGTACACATTTGAGGAGTTAAGGAAGAGTCTTTAAGAAAGAATTTTCAAGGGCAGTCTCCTGCCTTTGCTAAGCAGGATTTAATACAGTTTTACTGTCAAATTCTAGCTTCACTCTTTTTCTATATGAAATTTCACATTTTATTCTTCACTTTTTCTCACCAGAAACGATCTCTCTCTTGCCTCTCTCTCAGCTATATTCCACTTTTATTTTTACTCAAATCTTGTGAGTATGGTAGCTGGTTGCTGGGGCAGGGGGGTGGGCAGGAAGGTCCATTCTCTGAAGTTCTCCTTAAGCTGCAGTCCTAAGCAGGTACTATAAACAGTGGGACCCAGATCTGAGGTCTTCATGAGTGATCCTGGCCCTTCTCGAGAGGTAATGCTGGGCTTAGTATGAGTTCACCCTTCACAAGGGGTAGGGTTTTTTTTCTCCTCGTTTTTCTGTAACTATAGTGGGTTCCCATCTGTGTCCTTGGGCATCAGGTTTTGAGGACCTTGCATATTAAGGCTTTGTTTCCATAGGACAGATAAGAAAGATGAGATGGGTGGACATTAGGTATTTGGTATTTGCATATTGGTATTTCCTGTTTCACTCCCCAGACAGCACCTGGAGGGAAACTTTCTTAGGATTTTTTTCCAGTGTTCCCTGTGAGTACCTGTGGGGTTCCTGGAGGGGAAGTTTGCAGAAGGGTGCAAACTTAATTTGCTCGTGTCGCTCTCAGGCTCACCTATCCTCAGACTTGAGCAATTAGTTAAAATCTGGTTGATTCTTCTTACCAGCTTATATGCCACTCAGCATCTTATGTCTCAACTAAGCAAATTGCTGGATCCTGCGTCTCCCCGAGAGTGCTTTTCACATTCCTGATTTTAGTTAAAATGTTTTCCATTGAAATTTTTATTATCTAATTGAAAAAAATTATTAATTTCCATTTTTCAAGGTTTTTTCTTATTGTAAGGGGGGGAACACTATCTATTTCTCCACATCTCTGAGAAGACATCAGAACCTAGCAGCAGCTGGTTTTTATGCAATTTTCCTACCATTTTGGTTGAATCTAAAGTATTTTCTAGTACTGTGTCTTAAACAAAGCCATTTTCTCTGGAAAGTCAGCTGATCACTAGCTGTGTAGAGTGGTTAGGAGATTATAATAAATCATAGAGTAAATTAGCAAGTAGTGCTAAATTCTAAGCTCCTGTTTTCATTTTTGCATGATTATTGTAATCAATTTTTATGAAGAGATTGCTTATACATCAAAAAATGAACTTGCTTTTTTATTAATTATATGACTCAACACTAATTTAAAAACCAATGAATTTGTTTAGATGGAACCAGAAATAATAATTTTATACTTTAATTCTTCATTCCATATTTGGTAGTGGGTAATTTGTTAACAGTGGCTCTATTTATGAGACTACAAGTCCATATAATAAGTCAATTTTTAAAATTAATATCGCTGTAAAACTGAGAGTTTGACTAAAATCCTAGCCTCAATAATTCATGTTAATATCAGAGGGGAAAATGTCATTTCAGATTAAAATCATTGGTAAGACACTGAGAGATAATTCCCACTGATTCTACCAGTGGGTTTTATTTACATATACATTCGTATCTATATATAAATATCTGTAGCTCTATATGTCAGTTTCTACATATCTATCTGGGTCTTTTTTATGGGTTATTCTCAGGTTAAACACAGTAATTCAAATAGGTTTATATTTCCCTTTTCTTAAATAATTTGAAGGGTAAGAAGTCCTCAGAGGAACTAAAATCTGTCATTTCATTTCTCAAACTCAACTAGCCCACAGGCTTATCTAAAAAGTCAAGGGGAAACAGAAAGGGTGTGTGTGTGTGCGTTTGTGTGTGTGTGTGTGCATGAGATCACCTTTATTAAATCATCAAACCATGTGCAATGTTGGTTTGTGAAGCTGGGGAATGTTTAAGAGGCCAAATATTTTAGTTAACACGGCTATGATACTAAAAAATAGGGTTTATACAAAGTCCCTTCCTTGTTATAATATTTGACCCAGAGTGACACTGAGTATAATGAGCAGTACGGTTATTTACCTGCATGTGATGTGTTATCCAACTAAATTTTAACAAATCCACATTTAAATTCTAGATGAAAGATACTGGATTTCTTTCTTGTTAAAAATTCACCAGGGCTTCCCTGGTGGCGCAGTGGTTGAGAGTCTGCCTGCTGATGCAGGGGACGCGGGTTCGTGCCCCAGTCTGGGAAGATCCCACATGCCACGGAGCGGCTAGGCCCGTGAGCCATGGCCGCTGAGCCTGCGCGTCCGGAGCCTGTGCTCCGCAACGGGAGAGGCCACAGCTGTGAGAGGCCCGCGTACCGCAAAAAAAAAAAACAAAAAAAACCACAAAAGAAACCCCACAAATAACAAATGCTGGCAAGGGACTTCCCTGGTGTCGCAGTGGTTAAGAATCCCCCAATTCAGGGGACATGCATTCAATCCATGGTCCGGGACGATCCCACATGCCATGGAGCAACTAAGCTTGTGCGCCACAACTACTGAACCTGTGCTCTAGAGCCCATGAGCCCTTGCTCTGCAGCAAGAGAAGCCACCACAATGAGAAACCCGTTCTCTGCAACAGAGAGTAGCCCCTGCTCACCACAACTAGAAAAAGCCTGCGCGCACCAACAAAGACCGAACACAGCCATAAAATAAATTTTAAAAATAAATAAATAAAAATTTAAAAAACAGACAAAGAAACAAATGATGTTGAAGATGTGGAGAAAAGGGAACCCCTGTACCCTGTTGGTGGGAATGTAAATTGGTGCAGCTACTGTGGAAAACAGTATGGAGGTTTCTCAGAAAACTAAAAATAGAACTACTGTACAACCCAGCAGTTCCACTCCTTGGTATATATTGAAAGAATACAAAAACACTAATTCAAAAAGATACATGGACCCCAATGTTTATAGCATTATTTACAATTGCCAAGATATGGAAGCAACCTAAGTGTCCATCAACAGATGAATGGATAAAGAAGATGTGGTGTGTGTGTATGTATATATATATAATGGAATATTACTCAGCCATAAAAAAAGAATCAAACTTGCCATTTGCAACAACATGGATGACTTGGAGGGTGTTATGCTAAGTGAAACAAGTCAGAGAAAGACAAATACTCTATGATATCACTTATATGTGGAATCTAAAAGATACAACAAACTAGTGAATATAACAAAAAAGAAACAGACTCACAGATATAGAGAATGAACTAGTGTTTACCAGTGGGGAGAGGTAGGTGGGAAGAAAAATATAGGGGTAGGGGAATAAGAAGTACGAACTATTATGTATAAAATAATCTATAAGGATATATTGTACAACATAGGGAATATAGCCAATATTTTATAATAACTACAAATGGAGTATAACTTCTAAAAATTGTGAATCACTATATTGTATACCTGTAACATATAATATTGTACATCAACTATACTTCACTAAAAGAAGTTATACCATGAAAAAATAATAAATAAATAAATAGAAGTTAATTACAGGTTTCTTGTGTTGAAATCAAATAATTATAAATTTATAATATGAAAGAGTAGCATCTATTGACACATTATAATCTATTTAAAATTTTCTTATTCTTACCTTTAATTTATTAATTGTAGCTGTTCAATAATTTATGAGGTATTGCAGAGTAATAACTTCTGTCATTTATAATTTCATGTGTAAGCAAAGATAAATAAACTTTCAAAATGTAAAATGAGCTTACAAAATGTGCAGAGAAATGTAAAACATTTCAAGTTTATCATTTTATTTTTGTCACCATTAGTAATTATTTACAAGGTCTAATTCAAAAGAGTTATATGTTATAGCTATGCTTTCTAATCTATAAGAATTTTCGATGAATAATTTCTTAAACATACTTTGAATAAGCTGAGCTTTATCATATGACAAAGTACAGTTATTATTTACCTAAAGCAGTTATTTTATGTTAAGTTTTTGAGAGTCTTACATAATTCTTCTAAATAAATTTCCCATCAATAGGAAATACATTTTCTCCACTTTTATGAGAAAATCACTCTATACAAGTTTATAAGAAAACATTACAAAATAAACTCTACATTTTTGCAACCATACTAGTCAAAATAAATCAATCACAGCACTATAATTAAATTGCAAAAACAAAATTCTGCCTTAAGCAGCCTTCAGTAATTAATGTGGCATTTAGCTTGCATCTGCTGAAATAACTTCCTAGGCCCAGGATGGAACCACCTCTGCCAGAGGTACTGCATCAGCAAACCAAAACTTAGATAACTTTCATGTCCCTGTGAATGCCCCACTTGACCAGAAATGCAGCATATCCATCAGTCAGTTCCCAAACATCAAGTTGTAACTTCACCTGTTACATTATTATTATATATTTACATGTGATGACTACAGACAACTTAGTAGTGAGTTGTTATATCCTTTGATATTTAGTCAAGGTTTTGAAAAATTCCACTGCTATTGAACTATAACTAAATCCTCATGATTACTACAATAGGCATGAAAATCTACGTACACTGAGATCAAAGCTCCTTATGACAGGCTAGAAGAGGCCTTCACAAGTCCAGAAGGAGTAATCAAACTGGTAAATGAAGTTGATACTGAAAGCAGGAAACACAGTCAAGAAGCAGTTTCAACAGGCTAAAGTATTGATTATAGAAACTGGAAGAAAACATAAAAGGATATCAGACAGCATTTTGTGGGGAAATTATAGGGGAGAAAAAATAACAGTGAATCCTCAGAGTAGATCCAGAAAACAGAGAGCTTCAATGATGACCCCAAGTGTGAAGAATGAACTATCATTAGAGGGTGTGAAGAATGAACAATCATGAGAGGGACAAGAAACACGGGTGCCTCATTTGGCATAAAGGGGACCCCCATGAATTGAATATCTGAGCACCTGATGAGCAAAAGTAGTCTGAAATCAGAAGGACTTCTAAAGAAAGCTGTTAACATAATTTTATTCTTCAAATTTGAATGTGAAAGCATTACTTTGATCTCTTCAGGTTTGTGAATAAAGACTATGTATAAAATATATTTGATTGCCATGTGTAAAGAACCAAGTCTATTGTTGTATTTTACATGGAATAAGAATGATAGATTACATAGTCTTTCACTTTCTTTAAACTTGATATTTAACCTTAATATTTGGGGACATAAAAAGAATTAAGAGATGCATGTCAGATTGTTCAGAGCAGAAATAAGGTGAAACAGTATAGTAATGAAATTGTCAATACTATCGCATGCTATAGTCTGCCCAGTTATTTTCACCTGTCTTAGCTGAGGCTATTATTAAATACAACGGAGATTTATTTCTCACAGTTCTGGAGGCTGGAAATTCCAAGATCAAGGTGCTGGCAGATTTAGTGTCTGTGAGGACCCAATTCCTGGTTCACAGACAGCTGTCCTCTCTCTGCACCCTCACATGGCAGAAGGGGCAAGGGAGCTCTCTGGAATCTCTCTGTAAGGGCCCTAATCCCATTCATGAAGGCTCCACACTCATGACCTAGGCATCTCCCAAAGCCTCTACCACCATATCACTGGGGGTTAGGATTTAAATACATGAATTTAGGAGAGACACAAACATTCAGTCTATAGCAACTTCTAAATGACAAAATTGTAGTTTCATAAATCTATACTGCTAGCAGTCATCTAGAATCTGAACACAGTTACAAGGAATTATATCAAATAACATTATTTCTATGATCTATCACAGAAGGTATATCTATATTTCCTGCTTACATCCTAGAAGGCTAAAAATGAGTGTGACCTTTACACAACACACACACAGATACACACACACTTTCTCCATTCTGCTTTCATTGCTACCACCTACTAATCAAAAATTAGGAACAGGGCTTCCCTGGTGGCGCAGTGGTTGAGAGTCCGCCGGCCGATGCAGGGGACGCGGGTTTGTGCCCCGGTCCGGGAAGATCCCACATGCCGCGGAGTGGCTGGGCCCGTGAGCCATGGCCGCTGAGCCTGTGCGTCCGGAGCCTGTGCTCCGCAACGGGAGAGGCCACAATAGTGAGAGGCCCGCGTACCACAAAAAAAAAAAAAAAAAAAAAATTAGGAACAAAAGGGAAGCTGACAGAGTTCAACGTGAAAAATTGAAGTAAATTGCTTCTCAAACTGAATAATTTTGTTTGGAGGTCAGTATATGCAGGGAGAAAGACCATTTCCCTTTATTAGAGGATGCTAAATAAACAAATGTCTGCAGCTTTTTCATGTACTACTAGGGCATTTTGCTTCACATTCTATAAATGAAGGAAAGAAACTCTGTTATAACTAGGATAGACTGAATAATGTCTCTCTGAAGATGTCCACATTCTAATCCATGGAAAACCTGTGAATGTTACTTTATATTGTAAAAAGGATTGCTGGTGTGTTTAAGGATCTTGATATTGGGAGACCAGCCTGGATTATCTGGGTGGGTCCAGTGTAGTCATAAGGGTCCTTGTAAAAAATAGCAGTTGGTCAGAGAGAACAGAAAATGCGCAGCTGCCTTGACAATGGGGGAAGGAACCACCAGCAGCCTCTAGAAGCTGGAAGAGGCAAGGACAAGTGTCCTACCCTGGAGCCTCCGGAAGGAAACAGCTCTGCTGACATCTTGATTTTATCCTTGTAAGACTCTTTTCAGGAATACTAATTATGTGTTTTGTTCATGATAGAACAACTTAAACCTGATGGTGACTGGGAGTGACACTAATACCAAATTTTTGGTCAATCTCTCATGTATGAGAAAATGACCAAAAAGGAAGAATTGTTAAATTAATTAAACAAGGAGGCCATTAAACTGAGGCGGCTCTAATACGTTGGTGGCTTTTGTGAGTAAACCAAAATCTAAGCCTGTAAATGCCTCAAGATTACGGAATCAAAACTTAAGGACAACCAATCACAACCAAGGAGGCTTTAAGCTAGAGCCAATTAAATAATTTCTTTGCTTCCACATTTTCCTCTAAGTCATTCCCAACTCCTGTCGATGGCATGCTCCTAACCACTTCTGGTTTGGCACTGCACAATTTGAATTGATTTTCTGCTCAAATAAACTCTTCTTTTTTTTTTTTTTTTTTTTTTTGCGGTACGCGGGCCCCTCACTGTTGTGGCCTCTCCCATTGCGGAGCACAGGCTCCGGACGCGCAGGCTCAGCGGCCATGGCTCACGGGCCCAGCCGCTCCGCGGCATGTGGGATCTTCCCGGACCGGGGCACGAATCCGTGTCCCCTGCATCGGCAGGCAGACTCTCAACCACTGCGCCACCAGGGAAGCCCCCAAAATAGCTATTAATGAAAATATATAATGCCTTTTCGTATACATTTGTGTTATTTATTTTCATTGATATATAAATAAAGAAATGCACCCTAATGCAGTGATAAATGATTTTTACTTACAAGATGATCAAGTGTAACACAATTCTGTATCTTACTGAGTTGCTATTTGTTGCATTTGTGGATTTTTAGCCTAACATCTCATACCACAAAATATTTTATTTATGAACCATGTGATCACTGTTTCACTGAGAAGATTCACAACAGCTAGGTTTTGAAAGATTTCTTTTTTAAACAAAACCCTTGAAAGATAATGGTTCCAGTCAAATGATTTGACATTAGCAAAGTTCCTAACTTTGAAGAAATGTCCAAGTTAATATACTTCCAACTACAATATTTAATATTAAACAGTGTTTGGTATTCAGTGACATTAATTCTGTGATGACTGTTCATTTCTCAATTTGTTTTTTTATAGACTTTCACAGGAACAAGGGAAGTGGTTGAATGTGGTTGTTTCAGCTCTTCAGTGAGTTTTTGTCTATAAACAAATGCATTGATATCCAAGTAACTGAAGGAGAGCACTGAAAGATCACCAACCAAAATATTCTGTAATTTAATCAAAATAAAAAGCAGTTTTTGATACACAAAATACTGTTCCAGTTATGATATTCAATAGTGTTTTGTAGAGTAACATTATATAATAATTGTAGTGTGCTTTTTTCAAAATTAATAAAAATATATTTGAATTAAAATTGTAAAATATAAATAATATATATTAGATAAAAACAGAAATTGCATTGTATACAGAGAATACTAATCAAATAACTAGATAAAAAATAAAAATATTTAAAATGTTTCAGTTTTTAAAAAAGATACAGTCTCAGAATAAAATCCATAAAATTCACAAGAAATATAGCAAGCCAGGCAGCCAATTAGTTATAATTTAAAAATATTAAATTTTCCTGAGTTCTTAAATTCCAGTGAATAGACAAAACTGTTAAGAAACAAAAATAAAAAATGCATCAGTTTCCTTTAACCTTTTTACACTATGTGTTATGCTTGAAGGGAGATGTTATAATGTATTCTGTGTTCCCATGGGGAAAAAGTCATCAGAAATCCACAGAATTAAACACACTGTGTTTAGCAAGTCTCCAAGTACACAGTGAATGTTCACTAAATGGCACATAATAATCACCACAACAGTGATCATACTGAATAATATCTCAGCCTGATACATGTTTATAGGATACATTTACATGCTAATTTAAATGCATTTAAATTGGAAACTAGAACTTTCTTGTTTTGGGAATGAAATACTACCTTAGCAGTTGCTCATTAGTGGAACTTTAATAAAGAGTATAGTCTTGACCTATGATTAAATCTTTGTTTTGTATTGAGTATGGTTTAGTGTTGATGCCAAACAATTGTTACATAATAGGAACACTTTTCAGAAATTGTTTTAACTCCCAAATCCCTGTAATTTTTCAAAGCTCTCAATGTTTGTCTCTATACTTTGTCAAAATGTGAGATAACTTTAAAATATAGACATATGCAAAGATATTAACAGTATTTGTATGTTTGGTATAAAGAAGATCAAACAACTGGGTAAGCATCTGCATTTCTTTTCTTTTTTTTTTTTGCGGTACACGGGCCTCTCACTGTTGTGGTCTCTCCCATTGCGGAGCACAGGCTCCGGATGCGCAGGCTCAGCAGCCATGGCTTACGGGCCCAGCTGCTCCGCGGCATGTGGGATCTTCCCGGACCAGGGCACGAACCCGTGTCCCCTGCATCGGCAGGCGGACTCTCAACCACTGCGCCACCAGGGAAGCCCGCATCCTCATTTTTTAATTTCGTTTTCTGCTGATATTTTATGTCACTTGGATATAATGATTATAAATTGTTCAGCTAATGTGATTGAGGTCACCGTCTCCATCTATGTATATATATGTGGCACTTAGGAGAGAGTATAAAATAGTGGTAAACCAATTAGTACCACCAGGTTTGGTATGATTATGTTTCCTTTCTTTATAGTATTTCTCTTAATGTACATTTACTATTGTCTACATAATAACTATGACACATTTTACAAACTTACTTAACTAATTTCATACTTTCATACTGAGTTATTTCAAGTCTTATGACCTTTCCAAAAATTTCATATTGTTCCTTTTCTGGGAATGTGATATGGTGATTGCTACCCTATGGGGTCTGTTAAATGTAAAAGCAGCAAATCAAGTTATTTGCACTTAATACATCTTCATATGGACCTTAATATGCACCAGGCACTCTTTTACAGGCATTGAAGATATTATCTCATTTGATCCTTACAATAACCCTGAGAGGTAGATCCTACAATCCACATTTTATAGACAAGGAATGAGAGGTTAAGTAATTTTCCCCAGGTGAGACACTACAAGTAGGTCCCCTACATACAAACGAGTTCTGTTCCTAGAGCACGTTCGTTGAGAACAATTTGTTTGTTAAGTCCAACAGAGTTAGCCTAGGTACCTAACTAACACAATCGGCTATATAGTACTATACTATATTGTACTGTACTAGATTTATAATACTTTTCACACAAATAATACATAAAAAACAAAGGCAAAAGATAAAACATTTTTAATCTTACAGTACAATACCTTGAAAAGTACAGTAGTACAGTACAACAGCTGGCATACAGGGGCTGGCATCAAGTGAACAGGCAAGAAGAGTTACTGACTGGAGGAGGGAGGGGAGGTGGGAGATGGTAGAGCTGAAGGATGGTCAGCAATAGAAGATGGAGGGCAGGCTGCAGTTTCACTCACGCTTGACATTGATGGCACAGGTTCTGGTTCTTTGCTGGATTCAGTGCTGTCTAACCTCTTGAAAAAAACAATCTAGTGATGTCTGGGTAGTAGCTCTTTTTTTCTTGTTGAAGATGGAATGGTAGCACTGGATTGCATTCTGAACGGCTGCTGCAACCTTCGTGTACCATTCTATGTTCAGGTCCTGTGCCTTAGAAACTAACAGTGCCTCCTCAAATCAAGAAAATCCCATGCCATTTCCTGCGTCGTGAATCTCTTCGGTTCTTCAGTTACTTCTTCCTCCTCTTGTCTCTCTTCGTCCTTTCTCTGTGCAAGTTTGCATCTTTGAAAGTTTGTAAGTAGGGGACTTACTGTAATAGGTGCTTAACCTGGCATTAGGAACCAGGAAGATGGACTCTAGAGATGGTACCCTCCCGCAGTTTGCTGGGCCTGATGTGAGAACCACACCCAACCCACAAACCCCATTCCCACCATCCATGATGTACTTACCTTGTATACGTTTGAATCATCTGTTAAAAAACAAACAGCTGAGATAGGGACCTAGAATAAATAATGAGGGAAAATTATTTTTTTTTGAAAAGATTTTTTTTAGTAACTTTTTAAAATCCCCCTCCTACTTTCCAGTTTGCACCTGCTTATCTGAGTATTAGAGAAATAGTCTACATTTTATTCATTGGAGGATACTTTAAATGGCCTAAATATTCAAGCGTCAAATACATACTCCAGTATGTACTTTTACTTAAACAATTTCATCTCTTTTTAGTTCCCAGTTTTTCCTCTTTTCTCACTGAAGTCAACAAAGCTGTTTATTTTCTCTGAACTTTACAAACCCATCTGTTCCTTCATGAATTATGTATTTCCTCTTGTGAATGTCTTCTCTCACAATACTTCCTGTTCAATTCTACACTGCCTGCCATTGCATCTATAAAAGCTCAGCTATAGGAATTCTTACCTGAGACACAGCAAAACAAGTTATATATATATATGTATTTATATATATATATATATATATATATATGTATGTGTATATATATATATGTTCTTGCTTATATCTGTGTTTCTGCCTAGTTGTATTACAGAGAGGGAGAAATTTTTTTCCAAATTGTTTTCTTTGTTTTTAATATAATTATGTATACATATATACACTATATATAAACATATATGATAGATACACATATGTTATATATACATAGCACAGATAAACATATAATATGCATATTATATATACATGTATATATTTATAACACACTCATATAAACACACACACAGATACACACAGTTTAACAATCTGTTCACAATATTTCTGAAAATGTTAACAGTCAGCTCTTGCAAGCCAAGATGAGGCTGCCCAAGCACACCACTGATTCTACTACTCTGCTTCCAGTGAGTTGCTGCCACCCGGGGCTCAGATTCCCTGGGCACCTCCATTTGATAGAGAACAGAAATCCCTTTCCAAAGGCAAACCCTCTGTCCAGCATGCCCAGACTCTTAAGGATGGTGAGTAAAGTACTTTCTAAAGATAGTGATGCTTCATCCTACTTTTTTATCCTTGGTGAAGTAAGAAAAATCTGCATATAATACATGTAGCGGATAGTGAATTAGAAGCTATGAGAGAGACTCCATATATTTAATATTCAACAATTCTGAGCTTACAGGATACCTCAGGTATTTAACGTGATGTGGTCTGATTGAATTATTAGCTGGAAACTCAGAATTTTGTTTTTGTTTTGTTTTATTTTATTTTGCGATGTCTTGCATCAGCATCTCACTTTCCAAAGGACAATTTATTTTATATAGCATGCTGACTATTAGGGACAGATAAGTTAATTTTTCTCTGTCATATGTGTCGTTTCTATTTTTAAAAAGCCATTGATATGGTCAAAAGTAGTGAACTATGTTTAAGACAATCTGGTTCTCCCACTGACTCGCTGTGTTACCTTATAGCAAGTCACCTGAAGCAATATTACTCCAATTATCACCAGGCAGGAGATTTCGTGGGGGAAGTCAAGGATTACAGTGTATTCCTTAAATATTCCTTTCTTACTTCTTATAGGTGATAGCAATCTTTAAAGATAAAAAGATAGATACTCTAAAAGTAAATTTTTATGAAAATGCAAGCAAAGTTTAAAAAACCAAACATAAAAATAGAGCATAGAATGGAAATTATATGTTTAAATTAATACAAATAAAGTATTATATATTTACTTCTAAAATTAGAGCAAATAAAATAACGCCAGGTTTTCTTTGAAATGTGTATCACAGATGAGAAGGCAAAATAGTTTCCTTGAAACAAGAAGTTGACATTTTTATCTCAGACTCCTAGTTAAGCATAAGAGTAAAAAAAAAAAAATTGCACTCATTATACAGGAAAATGCTGGCAATTAAAATATAAAATAGATCTTCAAACATTATTACTTTAGATACATATGAGTAAAAAGAAAATGTATGTAAACAGAAACCAGGTATTTCATATGCTCATAAAGACCACCACGAAGAAATGTCCCAATGGTTTTGATTATGATCATCATCTTGGTCCATTCAGGCTGTCATAGCAAATTACCATAGACTGGGAAGTTTATAAACAACAGAATTTTATTTCTCATGGTTTTGGAGGCTGGAAGTCCAAGACAAGGAGCCAATATGGTCATAGTCTGGTGAGCACCCTCTGCCTGATTCACCGTGAATGCCTTCTGACTGTGTCCTCATATGGTGGAAGGGGCTAGGTACTTCTCTGGAGCCTCTTTTACGAGGCGCCAGTCGCATCCAGAGGGCTTTGCCCTAATAACTTAAACACCTCCCAAAGGCCCCACCTCTAACAACGTCATCTTTGAGGGTTAGCATTTCAACATATGAATTTTAGGGGGACACAAGCATTTCAGACTATAGCAATCATATTAATTTTAAAAAGATTTCCCATAAATAGAAAAGTACTTAAAATATCTGTCACACACACACACACACACACACACACACACACACACACACACACCCACCCCAATACAGACTGCCAGACTCATTTTGGTTAATTTAAGCAGAAAATTTTATAACACTTTGTTTAGTTTATTGGCAAGAACATTATAAATATTTGTTAAATGAATGACATGTGCACCCATCGTTTTCTATTTCTGCATAACAAATTACCATAAATTCAGTGTTCTCTGCTCAGGGTCCCCACAGACTGACAACAAGCTGTTTGCCAGGACTGGGTTCTTAGCAGGATCTAGGGGTTCTTGTCCAAACTCATTCAGATGTTGGTAGAATTTATTTCCTTGCAGTTGCAGGATTGAGTTTCCTTTTTCTTCCTTGCTGTTGGCCCGGGGTTGCTCTTAGTTTGTAGATGCTGCCTTCAGGTGTTCCGTAGGCCTGCTCATACTTCAGTCTCTCTGAATTCAGGAAATTCTCAGTCCCTTTTAAGGGCTCACCTGAACAGATCAAGTCCACCCAGATAATCTCTCTTTTGATTAACTCAAAGTCCACTGATAAGAACCTGATCACAAGAGTGAAATCCCATCATATTCACAGGTTCTCCCACACTCAAGGGGAGGGAATTATATAAGAATGCATGCACCAGGGGGAAGGAATCTTGGGGACCAACTTGGAATTCTGGCTACCACAAAGTCTGTTGTTAATAATGTGTTCTGCAACACTAATGTCTCTATAGAGAAATACCGCTCTTGACAAAGCAGGTTTACCTCCCTTTCAGAAATTTTATTAATGGAGTTTGAAAGGCAAATCAGGTCCTTAGGTTGAAGGATCCTGATTCCACAATAAATATGTACAGGAGATAGTCTCCCAGTCTTTCCCTAAGTGACCTCCATCCAATATGCAAAGTAATTGTATATTGTAGAAAGAAGAATTTGAAGATCTTCCTAGAGCCGTTGGAAATAAAGTCTGAGCTAAGTTCAGCCAAAGAAAAACAAAACATTATCATAACTCACCTGTTAAAGTGGGTTGAGGGCATAGACGCCAGATGTTGCATGCCTGGATCCAGTTCATGTACAGTAGTAGATCAGCAGACCCTCTGTGGTCGTCCTCCTGGCTCCTGAGTGTGCTGACATCAATATGCTAAGCAGTTGAGAGAACCCTCATATTGGTTCCCTGTTCTGTGTGTGGGACTGAAACCGAGCAGGATGCTGTGGGGCTCCTGGGCACAGAAGCCTTTCCATGTACCCCGTTTTTTGTAGGGAACAGACTCCAGCCAACATGACCTTCCTTGAGTTCCAAAGGGCAGATTCAAACAGTTGCTGGTCCAGGAAGGGAGGGGATGCAGAGACAAGGGAGGAGCAGCCAAGAAACAATAGTGCAGCCTTGGGGCAGGTCCTGGTTCCACCTCAAGGGACACACATAACAATGTCTTTAAGCTTTCTGTAGAATTAAAACCCAGCAAAAGGAAGATAGATGTCAGCATTGTTCATACCAGAGACGACCACCTGAAGCCAGACTAAAGGAACCAGAGAGGCTCATCAAGATTACTTGAGGACTTCTCTGGTTGTGCAGTGGTTAAGAATCTGCCGGATAATGCAGGGGACATGGGTTTGAGTCCTGGTCCAGGAAGATCCCACATGATGCGGAGCAGCTAAGCCTGTGTGCCACAACTACTGAGCCTGTGCTCTAGAGCCCACGAGCCACAACTACTGAAGCCCATGTGCCTACAGCCCATGCTCCGCAACAAGAGAAGCCACTGCAATGAGAAGCCCGTGTGCCCCCGCTCACCATAACTAGAGAAAGCCTGCCCGCAGCAACAAAGACCCAACAAAGCCAAAAATAAATAAATTTATTAAAAAAAAAAATTACCTGAGGCCAGAATAAAGGAACCACAGAAACTCATCAGGTTACTGGAGACCAGATTAGAGGTGCAGGCCCTGCACACACCCTAATTCTTATCAGCAACCCCACCCTTGAACCATTGCCATAAAACTCAGCAAACTCCCTTGGGTTGGGACACATAGTTTTTGAGGGCAGGAGCCTGCTGGCTGTGTCCCCCTTTGCCTGGGAAATCAATAAAGCTGTTCTTTTCTACTTCACCCAAAACTCTGTCTCCGAGATTCGATTTGGCACTGGTGTACAGAGGCTGAGCTTTCGGCATCAGAATGAGGACCATTATGAAAGAAAAGAATAAGCAGAAATCTTTGATACTGTTTCTTCCTCCTTGTCAGGCTAGTAAATGAGAAGCACAACTGCATTTCAAGTCAAACGGTAGAAATTAATGCCAAACTCAAAAGACTAAAAAATTAAGTTTTGTGATCCTCATTTATATCCTCATTGAATTCACCAATAGCCACATACAAGAAAATTCACATAGGTCATGGCAGGTGACAGTGGAGTTTCACACGTTTAACCAAGAGATAGACCCATTCTCACAGCTGCTGTGCCAGATGTGGTATATTTCCTAGAACAGAGCAACATAGATTCTGCCCTTGATTTTTAGCTGTGGGAAACAAAATAAGGACCCCACAAAGATGTCTGTGTCCCCAGAACCTGTGAATATGTTAGGTTACCTGGCAAAGGAGAGTTAAGTTTGCTAAGCAGCAGATCTTAAAATAGGGAGATTATCTGAGTAACCCAATGTAATTGCAAGGGTCCTTAAAAGTAGAAGAGCAAAGATGAAGACAGAATCACAGAGATGGCAGAGTGAGAAGAACTTGGCCCAACATTGCTGGATCTAAAATGTGGAAGGGGGGAGCCACGTGCCAAGGAAAATGGGCAGAATATAGAAACAGGAAAAGACAAGGTAAAGGAATTTCCTCTACTGCCTCCAGAAAGGAATGCCCTCCACCTGACACCTTAATCTCAGCTCAGTGACATCTGTGTCAGATTTCTGATCTACAGATGACAATTTCTGTTGTTTCAAGCCACTAAGTTTGTGGTAATTAGTCATAGCAGCAATGGAAAATTAATACAGTAGCTATTCATCTACATAATCTGCATTTCATTTCATTCCCCATCAGGAAAGAAAACAGTCCTGCTCTAGACTGTGTTAACTCTGCTGCATTCTGTCAGAGTATAGTCTGAAGGGGTCTCAATTACCTGAACATTCTGTGGGAAATCTCTCTGATTCTTCGTTGAGGACTTAGTAAGCAAGAAGTAGTAAATACTCTGTATGACTTGGTAAGTTGAGGGCTTGCGAGACACATTCATAAAACATTCATAAAACTTTTGAAGTTTTATGCCACATTCGTAAAACTTTTGAAGGATCTGATGATCTGGTACATGCCAAGACATTGGAACTTTCTGCCACTAAGAAAGAGTCACTGTGCTTGGTAGATATTTTTGGATTTTTGGAAGAGCATGTACCATACTTAGGAATATTGCTCTAATTCATTTATAGGGTGACTTAGAAGGCTGCCAGTTTCAAGTGGGGTACAGAGCAGAAGGTGCTGCATCAGATGTAGGCAACAGCAGGGGGCCCCAACCATCAGGCTGTGGACCAGTGCCAGGGGTTGGGGAACCAAGCCACACAGCAGGAGGTGAGCAGCGGGCGAGTAGGCAAAGCTTCATCTGCCGCTCCCCATTGCTCCCCATCACTTGCATTACTGCCTGAGACATCCCCCCCACACCCCCACCCCCGTCCGTGGAAAAATTGTCTTCTACGAAACCAGTCCCTGGTGCCAAAAATGTTGGTGACCACTAGGCTACAGTACAAAGAGCTCTACCACTTGGGTCATGTGATCTAGTGGATTCTATGATGTTATAGAGCAGGAGTCAGCAAACTGTTTCTGCAAATGGCCAGATGGTAAATATTTTAGGCTTTGAGGGCCATTGGGTCTCTGTGACCACTACTAAATTCTGCTGATGTGCAGCTATTTAACCCTGTTATTGTACCAGAACTACTTTACTCCATGGTTGTAGTCCAGATGCAGCCACAGATAATACATAAATGATAGGGCTGTGTTCCAATAAAATTTTAATTATAAAATCAGTCCCTGAGTCAGATTTGGCCCATGGGCTAGAGTATGCTGACCCCTGCTATAGAAAAGAATATTGCATAGAGTCTTTGGAATAATTGAATAAGAGAGTCACAGCACAGACCACTAGGGTTGTGGAATCTGACCTTCCCATGTTCAGCAGGGAACTGCATACCACTTGTGTACAACCTCTGGATTGGGGGCCTTGTTGGAGGCTGAGTGTCTGATTGTGAAACATCAAATGACTATGTGGTTGAAACTGTCCAGCATGTATTGATTATTGTTAGACCCATCACGTCATATGTTTTTGCAGTATTAGCGACAAACCACCATAAGTAGTGAAGAGTAGCAGAATATTCCACCCCAAAGTATGCCTCTTTGGCACAAGGATTATTTTTAGATTATCATGTTTGAGAAACTGCAGACACAAGAGAAGCTCTAAAAACAAGAATAGAAGTTGCCGTTTTGTAAGGGAAATTTACATTTATGAAGGAATCTCCATTTCTGAGGGTGTCTCCCTCTCTGTACCAGGAGAAGAATTAACTCTGTAACACCTGAAGCTCTTTATCAATGGAGAAGCAAATGACTTAACTGCATAACAAACGTTAGCCTTGTTTACCTTGCTTTTCCTTGTAACCTCCCATAGCCCCCCCAAACACACACACCTTTCTTTCGTCTTTAGTTAAAGACTGTATTTAAGTGGGTGGCTTGGGCCATCTCAGGGACTTATGTACTTTCCCTGAATATCTCCTGTGTATGCATGAGTTATACATGTTAATAAACTTCTGTTTGCTTTTCTCTGTTAATCTGTCTTTTATTACAAGGGGTCTCAGTCAAGAACTCAGAAGGGCAGAGGGAAAATTATTTCTCCTCCTCTACTCAAGATATGCGCTTTGAACTCCAGAGAGCAAAGAGAAAATGGAAGGAGAAGGTTATAAAAGTAAGAATGGAATTGACCTGCTGTCGATTTCTTTTCTTCCTCTTATCCCTCCTTCCTTCCTGCCTTTGTTTCTTCACTTGTACTTTTTTATATCCACTCTTCAATATTAATTAGCTATGGTCAAATAACAAAAAAATTTTTAGAAATTGTTACAGAACTGAACTTGGTCCAGATTTGGCAGCAAAGCCAATCTACTGACACCAGTTGTGGTGAAGGAAAGTACAGCATTTATTTGCAGGGCACCAAGCCAGGAGAATGGGTAGTTAATGCTCAAAAGACCAGAACTTCCAAATGGCTTTCGGGGAAGGGTTTGGAGTGAGGGTTGCAGCATGTGTGATCAGCTCATGGACATTCTTCTGATTGGTTGGTGGTAAGGTAATAGGGTGATGTTTAGAGAATATTAATCATTGACTTTCTGGTTCCAACCAGTCTGGGGTCTACATGTTTATGGTCTGCATGTAGTCATCGTCCTCCACTGGGTGAGGGTCTTAGTCTCACAGAACAACTCAAAGAGATGCATCAGATTGTTATTTATATCCCTTCAGGAGGAACTAGGAGTCCTGTGACTATTGTTCAAGCTATTATTACTTCTCTTGCTGGACTGCTTTCCTTCATTTCTGCCTTTTCCACTTCTCTAATCATGTATTGCTTGAGTCTGCCCTTTGGGACTTGGGGAAAGCCAAACAAGCAGTGGAGGACATGGAGGGGCTTGTACCCAGGAAGACCCCTGCTCAGTTTCATAATGAGCTTGATGTCCTTTATTCAAGGGAAAACCCATGGATTGGATGAGTACAGTGCCTCACAAGCAGTGGAGCATTCCCAAGGGATGTGTTAACCAAAATTTCAGAAACAGAGACCTGATTGAAATTAAAAGGTGTTTATTTGAGGCTTGTTAGGATTGCAGTATGGCAGACACAGATTCAAGAAGCACTTGAATTATCTTCCTTCGGACTACAAAATGGGAGAGGCTTATAAAGGCAAAAAACTGCAAGGTTACAGAGAGTTACATGAGTTGTTTACCAAGAATTATAATTGGACCTGGCAAGAAGTGGGGATGCTGGATAAGAAAGAATTGGTTGGGGTCCGAAAAGCTTCCATAGTTATAAGGGGAGACCTTGAGACCACAAGGTTGCAGCTGGCAGGTGTTCTGAATACAGCTGGTGGTGTCCTTGAACGTGGTACAGTTCAGAGAAAGTTCAAGTTCTCAGTGGTGCAGAGGCGTGTCTGAGACCAGATCCTCAATGGCTGCCTGACTCTATTTTTGTCCGCCTGAACTGTGATCACTCCTTCATAATTTAAATTTGACATTGGATGTATAGGAAGAGTGAGTTTTGTAAAGTGTTGGAAGTGGTATGCAGAAACAGGGCGTGAATGGCTAGGAGGTCAGGGGTTTCCTTAAAAGCTAGCAGGCCAATCAGGAAATAAGAGAGTATTTGGTTTCAGTTGGTTGGCTGGGGTTGCATATCTGACCTTATTTAGAACCAGGAAATCATTACAGATTTTTGGCAGTTGGGAATCGGCTGCCTGGTTACACGCACTGCATTTCTAGTCAAGGGGAGCATTTACAGGGACACTAGAGTTACCTACGTTTCAGTCTTCTGACACAGCACCCCGGGTAGGAGCAGCTCTATCTTGGGCTTAGAAATCTATTTCAACACTACGTTCTGAGTATATATGGAGTGTCTCTCAGTGAGTGAAACAGACGTTAAGTATCAAAACAGTTAAATATAGTATTATAAATTGTCCTAAGTGGTATTAAAAGAAAACAACACTACTGAGAGAAAAGTATCAAAACAGTCAAATATATTATTATAAATTGTCATAAGTGGTATTAAAGAAAACAATAGTACTAAGAGACAAATGTGAAAACCACTTTAAAAGCAGGTTTCTCTGCAAAAGTATCATTTAAGAAAATGCTAAGAAATATTATGAAAAATTAGAGGAAGGCAGCAGTGCATCCTGAAATTGAGTTTTCAAGGGGAAAAAAAAGAAGCCAGGAAAAAAATTCTTAAGGTTCAGAAGAGCTTGGTATGTTCAAGGAATTGAAAAAAGGCTAAAATAAATGATCAGTATGCAGGAACAGGAGGGAAATTTGAGGTAAGAGAGATGAACAGGAGGCAGATACATTTTACTATCATTTATGGCATGTGTTCTCAACCAGGGCAACAGTGCCCCCAAGGGGACAAAAATTGGTTCTGGGTTGGGAAGGAGGTGAATCTTACTCTGTAAAGCACAGTGACATACACATATAGTAAGTAAACAGATACAGATTATATCTATGGTGTTAAAATTTAATGCAGAGGCTGTGATTAGAAAAAAAAGTCTAAAAAAAAGCTTTCTACGGGCTGAAAATGAAAATAAGTTTGAGAATCACCAACTTAGGGTAACACTAGTCCTGTAAGAAATAAATCTCCAATTTCAGTGGCTTAACATAATAGAACTGCATTTCTCACAAATTTATTCATGTGGCTCTTTCTTCCACTTGACGATTCAGGCACTCAGACTGCTTCTAAATTTTGGCTCAGACAGTCTGCTCTGGGCTCAAAATCCAGGATCTTGCTATCAGGTATAATCATGTACCCTTATCCCCTCACCCATCCACTATACAGCTACAGAGCAAGGACAAGAGATCCATTATATGGAAAAAAACACCTGGACATTCAGAGAAGGGAATCCTGTGGGAAGGCACCACAAAGACCTGCCCTGATAGAGGTGGAAAATTTACTTGATTAGATCACAATTCTGCTCTTGGAAACTAATGACCCAGAACTTTGTTCTCTATGAACCTTGACTATGTTCTGCACAGTTTTTCCTTCTTCATTTTCCTGTAGAGTCACAGGTAGGGTGAATGTTACTTATATACTCCATGCTGGTAACTTTGGCAGACTGCTTTCTGCTTTAGTAAGTTTTGGGATCTGGTGGCAGTTTAAGGAACAAATGTCGAAGGCTTTCTATGCTGGGATTTGGTTTCTTCGGCGATAAAATTCCCTATGACTTGGGAAGGTTTTTGCTTCTAGCCAGTTCAGAGTACCAGGAACCATGCCAAAATTCTTTCTTAGAAATCGTTCTCAAGCCTGTCTTTTCTTGGTTCCTCTCCCCACACCCTTTCCTCTATGGAACTTTAGGCCTTGACATTACAGCTTATATAACCTGGCAGATGAGTAAACAGAATCACTCCTTCGGGTGCCTACTAAAATGGAATGCCTTAAGCACTCATCAGTGCTGGTTTCCACAAGTATTTTCAGGAGTCCACATGTGTGTACTGTCCAGCCACTCACATTTGTCAGTCTGTCATTTTTTGGTCAAATTAATGCACACCTCCCACCACTATCACAAATAAATCCCAATATTTCAGTGAGTTAGTATACTAAAAAATCATTTCTCTCTTATCTAACAGAACAACCAATTTTTCCTGTTATCCTGGGGGCTGTCTTTCATGAAGTGATTGAGAGAAACAGTTCCTTTCATTGCATTCTTCTGCCTAATAGAGGTTTAAAAAAAAAGGGGGGGGGCGGGGGGAGAGAACATGCATACAATTTTCTCCTCTGTCTTGGCCCAGAAGTGACACATATCACCTTGTTGAGAACTATGAAAGGTCTGAGTTTTCCCTACTTGTAACTTCACAGCTTAGACTGCCACAACTTCATGGATACAGACAGAAAGCACAAAATTCCTGAGTCAGAAATGATGGACAGTCTATTACTTACCCCGAGGCAGGTAAAGGGTCTGGAGCCATCCTCTGCAGTTTTTAGTAGAATTATCAACGAGATTGATGATCAGATTGTGTTTGTCACCTGGTGATGATTTGTAGACCTAGCAGTCTATAAAATTTTTCGAGCTGCATTGCATGCAGGATCTTAGTTCCCTGGCCAGGGATGGAACCTGTGCCCCCTGCAGTGGAAGATTGGAGTCCTAACCACTGGACCGCCAGGGAATTCCCAGCAGTCAATAAAATTTAAGATGCTAGCAACAGTCTGTGAGAACAAGTGTTAGGGTTCTCTAAAGAAACAGAACCAACTGGATATATTGAGAGATATAAGAAGAGATTTATTATGAGAAATTGGCTTACATGATTATAGAGGCTGCAAAGTCCCACAGTCTGCCATCACCAACCTGGAAGCCCAGGAAAACCAGGGGTTTACTTCCAGTCCAAGCCTGGAGGCCTGAGATCCAGGGAAGCCAGTGGTGACACCCTTGTCCAAGTCTGAAGGCCTGAACCCCTGAGAACCAGGAACACTGATGTCCAAGGAGAGGAAAAGATGGTGTCTCAGCACAAGCAAGGATAGTGAACTTGCTCTTCATCCCCTTTTGTTCTTCTCAGATGCTCATCCAATTGGATGGTGCCCACCACGTGTGCAGGGCATCTCCTTTGTTCAGTCTGCTGGCTCACATGGTAATCTCTCCCAGAGACGCCTCCACAGACACATCCAGGAGTAATGTCTTACCAAGCTGTCTGAGCATCTCCTGACCCAGTCAGGTTGACACATACAACTAACCATCACAGAGCATATCAAGGCATTTTTCTTCATAAGAAAAGTTCCTTGGGTTGTCAGAAAGATAAAAAAATAATAATGTCCTTTTTTCTCCCTCCCTCTTGGGGTCTGTGTTGTTCCTTCCCAAAACGCTGAGGCTTTCCTTCCTTCATCACCCTTGTATTAGGTTTCTATGCTGTATAACAAATTTTTACAAATTTAGCAGCTTAAAACAACTACCACTTATTATTTCACAATTTCTGTAGGTCAGGAGTCTGGGCATGGCTTAACTGATCCTCTGCTCAGGGTTTCATCAACTGAAGTTCAGGTATTGGTCAGGGCTGTGGTATTATCAGAGGCTTGACTGAGGGAAAGTCTGCACCCAAGATTCCTCAAATAATTAGAAGAATTTATTTCTTTGTGGCTGTAGGACTAGGACTTTAGTTTCTTACTGGCGACTACCTCAGCAACTAGAGCTTACCCACAGCTCTTGAAACCACCGTTCCTGGGAATTCCCTGGTGGTCCAGTGGTTAAGATTTCATGCTTCCACTGCAGGGAGCCCTGGTTCAATTCCTGGTCAGGGAACTAAGATCCCACGAGCTGTGGCATGGCCAAAAACAAACAAACAAAAAAAACCCCCGCTGTTCCTTGCTACACAGTAGCTCACTTCTTCAAGGCCAGCAACATGTGGATATCACAATATAATCACAGGAGTGATATCTCATCACCTTTGCCATATAAGGTTGTAAGATAATCATGGGATGACATCACCTTTGCTGTCACAATGCCCATGATTAATGGAAAGAGATTATACAGGGGAATGTACACCAAGAGGAAGGAATTATTGAGTGAGCGTCATCCTGTAGTCTGTGCTCCCAGAGTCTGTTTTCTGCCCCTCAGTGATTTGTGTCCCTCCTTACATGCAGCATACATTCAGTGCCTCAAGGTTGTTATTCATCCAGCAGACCCAAAGTCCAAAATCTCATCGTCTAAATAAGGTCCAGGTGCAGAGGAGACTCCTGGTTGTAATGTGAGGTAATTCTTTGTTCCTAGGGCATAATTCTTCTCCATCTGTGCACCTGCAAAACTAGAGACAAGCCGTCAACATCCACAACACCAATATAAAATGGTGAGAATAACATAGAATAAGAGCTAAAGACTGTGTGAAAGGGAAAAAATAATTTTTTCTCTACTCTTTTTAGTTCTGAGACATCCCTCCCCCATAATAAAAGACAGATTAACAAGAGAAAAAATAAATAGAAGTTTTATTAGCATGTATACTTCATGTATACATGGGAGATACCCAGGAAAACTAATTCCCTGAATTGGCCCAAGCCACCAGCTTAAATATCATCTTCAGCTAAAGACAAAAGAAAGAAAAAGGGGAGGGGAGAGGAAATTCACGGGAAGGCCAGTGCAGAAAATGTTTGATAAACAAAGGTTGCCCTGCCCTGCAGATAAGTCTCTCAGGTAAAAAAATTATCTCTGTTAATAGCTGTCTTCCTGATGCCAAAAACTCTGTGCACCGATACCAAATCGAATCTTGGAGACCAAGTTTTGGGTGAAGTAGAAAAGAATAACTTTATTGCTTTGTCAAACAAAAGGGGACACAGTGGGCTCCTGCCCTCAGAAACTGTGTGTCCCAACCTGGGGGGATTTGATGAGGAGTTCTATAGCAATGGTTCAAGGGTGGCGTTGCTGTTAAGGATTAGGGCATGGGCAGGGCCTGCACTTCTTTAATCTGGCCTCAGGTGGTCTTCTCTGGAATGAAGAATGCTAACATCTTCCATTTGGTGGGGATTTTAGTTCTGCAGAAGAGCTCAAAGATACTGTTATGTGTGTATCCCTTGAGGCAGAACCAAGACCTGCCCCAAGCGTGCACTATTGTTTCTTGACTGCTCCTCCCTTGTCTCTGCCACCCCTCCCTTCCCTGATTAGCAACTGTTTGAATCTGCCCTTTGGAACTCAGAGAAGGTCATGGAGACTGGAGTCTGTTCCCTAAAAACAAGAAATGGGGGACACAGACAGGCTTCCATGCCCAGGAGCCCCACAGGGTCCTGCTCGGTTTCATTCCTAGTAGAGAACCCCTTTCTAATGTAAAAATTGTTTATAAATGTAGATTTCCTTTAGTAAAGGGTAACCTCTCTGTTTTCAGAGTTTCTCCTGTGTCTGCAGTTATTCAAATGAGTCAGGTCAAAATGATCCTTATGCCAGAAAGTCATGTTTTGGGGTGGCATATTCTGCTATGCATCAACAGTCAAAAAGGAGGGACACTGGGAGGTACAAAGGGGCCAATGGTTCAGCAGTTCTGAAATACAGCTGGGCAAATGTTTCTGCATTTCTTTTTTTTTTTTTTTTTTTTTTGCGGTGTGCTGGCCTCTCACTGCTGTGGCCTCTTCCGTTGCGGCACACAGGCTCCGGACGCGCAGGCTCAGCGGCCATGGCTCACGGGCCCAGCAGCTCCACGGCATGTGGGATCTTCCCGGACCGGGGCACGAACCTGTGTCCCCTGCATCGGCAGGCGGACTCTCAACCACTGCGCCACCAGGTAAGCCCTGCATTTCTTGATTAGTTTTCAAAATCTGGGGTTAAACCTCCCTGTCATTCAGCTCCACTCTTTGATTTCCTCCTTTTTGATAGAAGGTTGCACACTTCTCAAGCTGAATTATTTTATCAGTCTGCTTCCTGCCAGCAGAATTTTGGAGATCTGACAACTTCTTTTCATCTTACACTCTCTCTGCCCTTTCAGTCCAATGATCAGTGGGTTTTTGTTTTTTGAAATAAACTTCTTAAAAACTTTGTAGGACTTCCCTGGACTTCAATGGAGTTAACTCCATTTGACAAAATCCATCTCTACAGATCTTTCCAAATTGTTGCCTTCTCTGTTTTACCTTCCTGTGGAGACGGATAAGGGTCAGTGCCCTTAAGCCTCCTGGAGGTTTGATTAAGAGGATCTAAGAGGCACACCCTTAATCTTTTCAAGGGTTTTTTGTGTGAGAATAGATACTTTTTTGCTGAAGTTTTAGCAGAAGTTTATGTAGTCACCATCCTTGGCTTTTTCCCTATGCCAAGATTTCAGAAGTGATGCCTGAACTGCAGCATCGTTTGCCATCTGAACATGTGAGGATTTCCAAATTCATCAAGTCCTCGATCCTTTTTGTTGACCAGTTTACCCTCAATTTCTCTCACTTGTAGTTTTATTATAAGCAGAAGGAAGAAACCAGGTGGCACATTTACCACTTTGCTTGGAAATCTCCTCCGCTAAACAAACAAGTTCATCACTTACAAGTTCTGCTTTCTGCTAACATTGGTAGACAACTTTGCTAAGCTTTCTGTCACCACATACATAAAGAGGCGGAGTTGCTGGGGATCTGTCTGCTACAGTATCTGTCTGCTACAACACAAATCCCTTTCCAGTACCTATAACTGCATCTTTTTTTTTTTTTTTTTTTTTTACCCAGCCATTCCCTACTCACACCCAAACCTTTTGTCTGGAAAACTTAGGTACAAGAGGTACAAGGGAATTTTTATGAAACCTAAAGAAACCCACTGCATTGTCCAAAAGTGCACACATGGGCCACTAAAGAGGAACTTTGCAAGCAGTGTACTCAAGCAAGTAATCATTTCATTATGTTCTATGACCATGTTAATCCAGTAAGATAACCGAAGTAGCTAAATCAGAACTAAGTTTGCATCACCTAGGTCCTCTTTTCACTGGATTGCTACCAAGAGGGTACACAAACAAGGCCAGACTAAGGTTCTTGCTAGGGGGGAAAATAGAAGCAGCATACCCAGGAATGGTCAGGGCAGAATCCTGAATTTTCAAAACCGGTCTATATAACCCCCATCACTTTCATCCTGATCATTACCCAGGAAACACCCAAGAGGAAATGATGCATCTCTGGAGACTAAGTCACTGACTAACGTGGTTTTCTAAAGCATGTGTTTCAAGAGGAAGGAAAGAATATAGACTCAAAAAATTTTTTGAGTAAATTTTTGAAGAGTTTATTCCGAAGTTCAGTAATACCAGATGCTTGTGGATAGTAGGGAGTGTGAAAAGTCCATCAAATACCTTGTCTATGAGCCCATTGTTCATTGTAGTTGGTATTAGAAAACAGGCCCTTACCATGAACACTTATAGGGGCAAACTGGAGAGTTTGAACAGCAACTGCAATTTGTTTCTATAGCCTGTAATACCAAAGAAAGGTGTCTTTAATCTGCCAGCTTGCAATGTTTAAAATGGCATGCCTAACAGCTAGGTCACTTGCAACAGTTCACAATCCAGAAAAAATATAGAAAACAATTTACTAAGGCGGGTATTGGCCAGAGATATGAGAATAGCCTTTGTTTCTGCCTGCTGAGTGGAGTGACACCAGTGCTTTTGGTTCTGCATAGTCAGGGCTGAAGTTGAACAGTCCAGTATGCCAGTGGCTACTGTCGACTAAAACATTATTCACAACCTAAAAGTTGAGAGTTAAGTTTTATTTGGTGGGAATTTTTAGGACTTCAGGCTCCAGAGGCAGCATCTCAAGTAACCCTTAGAGAATTGCTCGAAGGAGGAGAGGGTGGGGAGAGGGTGGGGGGAGCCAGGATATGTAGGAGTTTTGCAACCAAGGGCAGGTAGTGTGAAAGTCAAAAGATTATTGTTAATTAAAGAAAACCAGATATGTCAAGTTAAGGAATTTAGTGCTTTTCTGTGTATGGGAAGGTGCAAGAGCCTGGGCTCACTGAAATCATTCCTTTGATATGCACCTCAGCTCTCTGAGGGCAGTATCCTGTGTTTTCACATCCTGAGTTTTCTCAGGGCTCACTGTGGGGAGTGGCTGCAGTCTGACGGCTGCTAGATGGTAGGTATTCTTTCCTTCCTGAGTTCCCTCAGGGCTCACCAGCTCACCTCAGGCTGGGGCTACAATCACTGATGACTGTGACGTCCTTTGTTTACTGATATGGCAGGCAATATTCCATTTATCAATACCATAGTGATTCAGAACCAGGCCTTTAGGGAAACTTTTGTGAATGGTGGGCCCCACTGAGCTAGCAGTTTTGCTTTAGGCTGTAGAGTGGGATATAATGTTTACCCCAAAGGGACAGCTGCCACCTTTTCACATAAAGCAGAGATTCCACTGGAACAAGGCTGGCTGCACGCTTGAATGTGTCACTTCTACTTAACAAGTGAGGCTTGATAGTTACTTCCCACCTTGTTGATCATCAAGGCTGAGTTGAACCACCCCAAAATGGGAATATCAGACTGGAGAGTCACAGTGTAACTGAGCAGGACCCTATGGGGCCTTCCCGGGACAGACCCTTTCCCCATATCCTCTGCTTTAGCTCCTCCCTGAAGTACCTAGATAATAGTATTTGATGCACATTTCCTGAGTTGTTTTACAGATGTGAAACCCCCCCACCAAATGGAAGGTGTTAACTACTTGATGTCCATGAGCACATAGCCCCAGGCCTCTAGGAGCCTAAGGACTGATCATGTTAAACCCTGTGATACCACCCTGTTACCTCACCATCAGCCAATCAGAGACCTGTGCACAAGCTGACCACGTACCCTGTGACCCCCATCCCTCACCTGGCTTTTAAAAATGATGTTCTGAAACCCTTTGGGGAGCTCAGGGGTTTGATTTTTGAGCCACCTGTCTCCTTGCCTGGCCCTGCAATAAACCTTTCTCTGCTCCAAACTCTGACGTTTTGGTTTGTTGGCCTTGCTGTGCATTTGGCATAGGAACTTGGCACTAACAACAGTGACTGTATAAGTCAGGAGTTTAGCTTCGACAAAAGCCCGGTACCAAGCTCATAGCTGCTTTTCAAAGGATCTATTCCTGATAGGCACATCAGGCAGGTGATGAATCCAAACCCCCAACTGGCCACTCTAGGTGGAAACCAGAGCCTACGTATTAGTTCCCTAGGACTATCATAAAGTACCACAAACTAGGTGGCTTAAAACAAGAGGAATTTCTTCCCTCACAGCTCTGGAGGCTGGAAGTCCAAAATCAGGGTGTCAGCAGGGCTATGTCTCCTCAGAAGTCTCTAGAGAAAGGTGCTTCCTTGCCCCTTCCTACCTTCTGGAAGCTTCCGGAAATACTTGGCATTGCCTGGCTTCCTGCTGACTCACTCCACTCTCAGCCTCCATCACTGCAAGGTCTTCTTCCCTGTGTGTCTTATACCTTCACATGGTGTCCCCTTTGTATGTGTCTGTCCAAGTGTATTTTTTCTTGCAAGGACACCAGACATTGTATTAAGCCCAACTGAATTCCCTGTGCTCTCATCCTAACGTGATGATATCTGCAAAGACCTTATTTCCAAGTAAGATCACATTCACAAGTATTGGTGGTTGGAACATCAGCATATTTTTTTATGAGGTTACAATTCAACCCACAGTAGGCTCCAATTGCAAAATCATCAGTCACTGAAATTCAAAGAGCTAGGGTTGCAGTACTCCAGAGGTAGAAGCAACTTTTCTACAGCAACTCCTAGGAGAACCCCCCTGACACTATTGGGATGGGAAGTACATGCATGTAATATACCCGTTCCTACTATACATGAGATGTAGAAGCAGCCAAAAAAAGTACATTGAGTTGGTCCAAACTTCTCTCACCTACTGTGACCCCTATGAACCCTAGCCTAACTGTGTTAGCTATATTTGGACACCTCCTCGCCCCATGGAAGCGAGAAGGTTGGCACTTTGGGTGCCAGATCCAATAGAGTTATAAAAGTTTAAAACCCTCTCCATCCCATAGTTCAGAGTGTATATGGCCTTTGGTCCTCCTTGGGACCAGAGAGATCTGGGCCTCACCACAAATCCTCCTTATCCTTAAAGCAGATGAAATTGGAATAGAAGGAAGGTGAGAGTCCAGTGGGAGAAGAGGGAGAACACAGCTTCACATTGGTAAGCATGGCATATTTGTTTTCAGTTTCAGCTGTCGATCACTCAGGGCTCAACCGAATGAACTTTTTTTTTTTTTTTATACAGCAGGTTCTTATTAGTCATCAATTTTGTACACATCAGTGTATACATGTCAATCCCAATCGCCCAGTTCCTCACACCACCACCCCAAGCCCCCCGCCCCCTGCCGCTTTCCCCCCTTGGTGTTCATACATTTGTGCTCTACATCTGTGTCTCAATTTCTGCCCTGCAAACCGGTTCATCTGTACCATTTTTCTAGGTTCCACATACATGCGTTAATATACGATATTTGTTTTTCTCTTTCTGACTTACTTCACTCTGTATGACAGTCTCTAGATCCATCCACATCTCAGCAAATTACCTAATTTCGTTCCTTTTTATAGCTGAGTAATATTCCATTGTATATATATACCACATCTTTTTTATCCATTTGTCAGTTGATGGGCATTTAGCTTGCTTCCATGACCTGGCTATTGTAAAGAGTGCTGCAATGAACGTTGGGGTGCATGTGTCTTTTTGAATTATGGTTTTCTCTGCGTATATGCCCAGTAGTGGGATTGCTGGATCATATGGTAATTCTATTTTTAGTTTTTTAAGGAACCTCCATACTGTATCAATTTACATTCCCATCAACAGTGCAAGAGGGTTCCCTTTTCTCCACACCCTCTCCAGCATTTGTTGTTTGTAGATTTTCTGATGATGCCCATTCTAACTGGTGTGAGGTGACACCTCATTGTAGTTTTGATTTGCATTTCTCTAATAATTAGTGATGTTGAGCAGCTTTTCTTGTGCTTTTTGGCCATCTGCTTGTCTTCTTTGGAGAAATGTCTGTTGATGTCTTCTGCCCATTTTTGGATTGGGTTTGTTTTTTTAATATTGAACTGCATGAGCTGTTTATATATTTTGGAGATTAATCCTTTGTCCGTTGATTTGTTTGCAAATATTTTCTCCCATTCTGAGGGTTGTCTTTCCCTCTTGTTTATGGTTTCCTTTGCTGTGCAAAGCTTTTAAGTTTCATTAGGTCCCATTTGTTTATTTTTGTTTTTATTTCCATTACTCTAGGAGGTGGATCGAAAAAGATCTTGCTGTGATTTATGTCAAAGAGTGTTCTTCGTATGTTTTCCTCTTTGAGTTTTATAGTGTCCTGTCTTACATTTAGGTCTCTAATCCATTTTGAGTTTATTTTGGGGTATGGTGTTAGGGAGTGTTCTAATTTCATTCTTTTATATGTAGCTGTCCAGTTTTTCCAGCACCACTTATTGAAGAGGCTGTCTTTTCTCCATTGTATATCCTTGCTTCCTTTCTCATAGATTAGTTGACCATAGGTGCGTGGGTTTATCTCTGGGCTTTCTATCTTGTTCCATTAACCTATGTTTCTGTTTTTGTGCCAGTACCATATTGTCTTGATTACTGTAGCTTTGTAGTATAGTCTGAAGTCAGGGAGTCTGACTCCTCCAGCTCTGTTTTATTCCCTCAAGACTGCTTTGGATATTTGGGGTCTTTTGTGACTCCATACAAATTTTAAGATTTTTTGTTCTAGTTCCATAAAAAATGCCATTGGTAATTTGATAGGGATTGCATTGAATCTGTAGATTGCTTTGGGGAGTATAGTCATTTTCACAATATCGATTCTTCTAATCCAAGAACATGGTATACCTCTCCATTTGTTGGTATCATCTTTTTTGTGTGTGTGTGTGGTACGCGGGCCTCTAACTGTTGTAGCCTCTCCCGTTGCGGAGCACAGGCTCCGGACGCGCAGGCTCAGAGGCCATGGCTCACAGGCCCAGCCACTCCATGGCATGTGGGATCTTCCCGGACCGGGGCATGAACCCATGTCCCTTGCATCGGGAGACGAACTCTCAACCAGTGTGCCACCAGGGAAGCCCTGTTGGTATCATCTTTAATTTCTTTCATCAGTGTCTTATTGTTTTCTGCATACAGGGCTTTTGTCTCCCTAGGTAGGTTTATTCCTAGGTATTTTATTCTTTTTGTTGCAATGGTAAGTGGGAGTGTTTCCTTAATTTCTCTTTCAGATTTTTCATCATTAGTGTATAGGAATGCAAGAGATTTCTGTGCATTAATTTTGTATCCTGCAACTTTACCAAATTCATGGATTAGCTTTAGTAGTTTTCTGGTGGCATCTTCAGGATTCTCTATGTATAGTATCATATCATCTGCAAACAGTGACAGTTTTACTTCTTCTTTTCCAATTTGTATTCCTTTTATTTCTTTTTCTTCTCTGATTACCATGGCTAGGACTTCCAAAACTATGTTGAATAATAGTGGCGAGAGTGGACATCCTTGTCTTGTTCCTGATCCTAGAGGAAATGCTTTCAGTTTTTCATAACTGAGAATGGTGTTTGCTATGGGTTTGTCATATAAGGCCTTTATTATGTTGAGGTAGGTTCCCTCTATGCCCACTTTCTGGAGAGTTTTTCTCATAAATGGGTGTTGAATTTTGTCAAAAGCTTTTCCTGCATCTATTGAGATGATCATATGGTTTTTATTCTTCAATTTATTAATATGTTGTATCACATTGATTGATTTGTGTAAAATGAAGAATCCTTGCATCCCTGGGATAAATCCCACTTGATCATGGTGTATGATCCTTTTAATGTGTGGTTGGATTCTGTTTGCTAGTTTTTCGTTGAGGATTTTTACATCTATATTCATCAGTGATATTGGTCTGTAATTTTCTTTTTTTGTAGTATCTTTGTCTGGTTTTCGTATCAGGGTGATGGTTGCCTCGTAGAATGAGTTTGGGAGTGTTCCTTCCTCTGCAATTTTTTGGAAGAGTTTGAGAAGGATGGGTGTTAGCTCTTCTCTAAATGTTTGATAGAATTCACCTGTGAAGCCATCTGGTCCTGCACTTTTGTTTGTTGGAAGATTTTTAATCACAGTTTCAATTTCATTACTTGTGATTGGTCTGTTCATATTATCGATTTCTTCCTGGTTCAGTCTTGGGAGGTTATACCTTTCTAAGAATTTGTCCATTTCTTCCAGGTTGTCCATTTTATTGGCATAGAGTTGCTTGTAGTAGTCTCTTAGCTTGCTTTGTATTTCTGCGGTGTCTGTTGTAACTTCTCCCTTTTTATTTCTAATTTTATTGATTTGAGTCCTCTCCCTCTTTTTCTTGATGAGTCTGGCTAATGGTTTATCAATTTTGTTTATCTTCTCAAAGAACCAGCTTTTAGTTTTATTGATCTTTGCTATTGTTTTCTTTGTTTCTATTTCATTTATTTCTGCTCTGATCTTTATGATTTCTTTCCTCCTGCTAACTTTGGGTTTTCTTTGTTCTTCTTTCTCTGGTTCCTTTTGGTGTAAGGTTAGATTGTTTATTTGAGATTTTTCTTGTTTCTTGAGGTAGGCTTGTATAGCTATAAACTTCCCTATTAGAACTGCTTTTGCCGCATCCCATAGGTTTTGGATGGTCGTGTTTTCATTGTCATTTGTCTCTAGGTATTTTTTGATTTCTTTGATTTCTTCAGTGGTCTCTTTGTTATTTAGTAACGTATTGTTTAGCCTCCATATCTTTGTGTTTTTTACGTTTTTTTTCCCTGTAATTGATTTCTAATCTCAGTGTTGTGGTCAGAAAAGATGCTTGATATGATTTCAGTTTTCTTAAATTTACTGAGGCTTGATTTGTGACCCAAGATGTGATCTGTCCTGGAGAATGTTCCGTGCGCACTTGAGAAGAAAGTGTGATCTGCTGTTTTTCAATGGAATGTCCTATAAATCTGTCTGGTCTGTTGTGTCATTTAAAGCCTGTGTTTCCTTATTAATTTTCTGTTTGGATGATCTGTCCGTTGGTGAAAGTGAGGTGTTAAAGTCCCCCACTATTATTGTGTTACTGTTGATTTCCTCTTTTATAGCTGTTAGCAGTTTCCTTATGTATTGAGGTGCTCCTATGTTGGGTGCATATATATTTATAATTGTTATATCTTTTCTTGGATTGATCCCTTGATCCTTATGTAGTGTCCTTCCTTGTCTCTTGTAACATTCTTTATTTTAAAGTCTGTTTTATCTGATATGAGTATTGCTACTCCAGCTTTCTTTTGATTTCCATTTGCATGGAATATCTTTTTCCTTCCCCCCACTTTCAGTCTGTATGCATCACTAGGTCTGAAATGGGTCTCTTGTAGATAGCATATATATGGGTCTTGTTTTTGTGTGCATTTAGCGAGCCTGTGTCTTTTGGTTGGAGCATTTAATCCATTCACGTTTAAGGTAATTATCAATATGTATGTTCCTGTGACCATTTTGTTAATTGTTTTGGGTTTGTTTTTGTAGGTTCCTTTCTTCTCTTGTGTTTCCCACTTAGAGAAGCTCCTTTAGCATTTGTTGTAGAGCTGGTTTGGTGGTTCTGAATTCTCTTAGCTTTTGCTTGTCTGTAAAGCTTTTGATTTCTCCATCGAATCTGAATGAGATCCTTGCTGGGTAGAGTAATCTTGGTTGTAGGTTCTTCCCTTTCATCACTTTAAGTATATCATGCCACTCCCTTATGGCTTGCAGAGTTTCAGCTGAGAAATCAGCTTTTAACCTTATGGGAGTTCCCTTGTATGTTATTTGTCGTTTTTCCCTTGCTGCTTTCAATAATTTTTCTTTGTTTTTAATCTTTGTCAATTTGTTTACTATATGTCTCGGCTTGTTTCTCCTTGGGTTTATCCTGTATGGGACTCTCTGTGCCTCCTGGACTTGGGTGGCTATTTCCTTTCCCATGTTAGGGAAGTTTTCGACTATAATCTCTTCAGATATTTTCTTGGGCCCTTTCTCTCTCTCTTCTCCTTCTGGGACACCTATAATGCGAATGTTGTTGCGTTTAATGTTGTCCCAGAGGTCTCTTAGGCTGTCTTCATTTCTTTTCATTCTTTGTTCCTTATTCTGTTCTCCAGCAGTGAATTCCACCATTCTGTCTTCCAGGTCATTTATCCGTTCTTCTGCCTCAGTTATTCTGCTATTGATTCCTTCTAGTGTAGTTTTCATTTCAGTTATTGTATTGTTCATCTCTGTTTGTTTGTTCTTTAATTCTTCTAGGTCTTTGTTAAAGATTTCTTGCATCTTCTCGATCTTTGCCTCCATTCTTTTTCCGAGGTCCTGGATCATCTTCACTATCATTATTCTGAATTCTTTTTCTGGAAGGTTGCCTATCTCCACCTCATTTAGTTGTTTTTCTGTGGTTTTATCTTGTTCCTTCATCTGGTACATAGCCCTCTGCCTTTTCATCTTGTCTATCTTTCTGTGAATGTGGTTTTTGATCCACAGGCTGCAGGATTGTAGGTCTTCTTGCTTCTGCTGTCTGCCCTCTGGTGGATGAGGCTATCTAGGAAGCTGGAACAAGTTTCCTGATGGGAGGGACTGGTGGTGGGTAGAGCTGGGTGTTGCTCTGGTGGGCAGTGATCAATAAAACTTTAATCTGCTTGTCTGCTGATGGGTGGGGCTGTTTTCCCTCCTTGTTGGTTTTTTGGCCTGAGGCAACCCAACACTGGAGCCTGCCCAGGCTCTTTGGCAGGGCTAATGGCATATTCTGGGAGGGCTCATGCCAAGGAGTACTTCTCACAACTTCTGCTGTCAGTGTCTTTGTCCTCATGGTGAGCCACAGCCGTCCCCCACCTCTGCAGGAGACCCTCCAACACTAGCATGTAGGTCTGGTTCAGTCTCCCCTGGGGTCACTGCTCCTTCCCCTGGGTCCCGATGCACACACTACTTTGTGTGTGCCCTCCAAGAGTGGAGTCTCTGTTTCTCCCAGTCCTGTCAGAGTCCTGCAATCAAATCCCACTAGCCTTCAAAGTCTGACTCCCTAGGAATTCCTCCTCCTGTTGCCGGACCCCCAGGTTGGGAAGCCTGACGTGGGGCTCAGAACCTTCACTCCAGTGGGTGGACTTCTGTGGTATAAGTGTTCTCCAGTCTGTGAGTCACCCACCCAGCAGTTATGGGATTTGATTTGATTGTGATTGCACCCCTCCTACCGTCTTATTGTGGCTTCTCCTTTGTCTTTGGATGTGGGGTATCTTTTTTGGTGAGTTCCAGTGTCTGCCTGTCAATGATTGTTTAGCAGTTAGTTGTGATTCTGGTGTTCTCGCAAGAGGGAGTGAGAGTACGGTCTTCTACTCGACCATCTTCCAATCTTTTCCATCCTTCTACTCAACCAGATGAACTTCTAACGCTTTCAGTACATGCACACTTCCATACTGTAGAGCAAAGTCCTCATTGCCAACATTATTTCAGCTTAGGAGTTCCCTGGCTCAGTAGCCACAATGGCATTACCTTTCATATGGGACTGTGGAGATGGCCACCCCATCTTCCTGATAATACCTCTTCCTCCACTCACCCAGATAAGATGAAAATGACCAAGGCACCATCTGACCAGTTTTTTTCAGTCATATATCTCACCACTCAGCCTCTAAACTTTTTTTTAACAGGCAGGGCACTGCTGTCCCTTAGTCCTCCCCACATTGAACACGTGGGTGACAACACTCTCTACTGAATTCCAGGTAATCATATCACTGATCTCAGAGTGTGAGGTCATTGTCCTTCCTCTTTCAGCAACCCTCCTCCATAGACAAAACCATCAAGAACTGTGAACAGTTTGAGATTTTACCCTACCTGCTGGTTAATCAGAGAAGGGGACCAGAATATGCAACCCTAAAACATGTCACTTTGGCATAAGGATTAATTTGAGCTAAAGACAACAGAGGAACAGCAGACACAGGAAAAGCTCTAAAAACAGAGCAAACACTTTCTTTTTGTAAAGGAAATTTACATTTATAAAGGAAATTTAAATTTGTAAACATGTCTCCTTCTCCTGTGCCAGGAAGAGGAAAACATCCTGGGGACACAATCATCTGAGATGGTGCTAGATTCTTATGCGCCCAGACTTTCCAATGTGAGGAAATTCTCTCAAGGCTCTTGGCAGGTGAAATGGTACATTCTACTTCTAACCAATTAGATTTAAGATTTTTAGTTTCAAAAAATCATTTACAAAAACATGAAAATATTCTTACTTTTATATTCTCAATTTATTGATAATATTTCATGATGTCCATGTATCATATGTAGATTATACTGAGGTACTATCATTTATCTTGAAACTTTATCATGGTAAACATAATGGTTAGCTATATATTATTAAAACTCAATTATTTATTATTTAAAGTAAAATTAAAATTGTTTCATGAAGTCATTTGAACTACTACCATATTCTAGGACACCAGCTTTTGCTATTTTTTTTCTGTTTTTGGTTATGCACTCACACTAATCCTCAGAGCTCCTTGAAACCAATTAAATATGTCTGTGAATGGCTAGCAAAACACCAACTTGAAATGAAAATTTCTTAGCAGCATAGTTCTTATAGCCTGACTAACCAGCTATAGGTTATCATAAACATTGACTATAATTTTAAAACAGAAAACTCAATTACACCTTTCATGACTCTAAAATATATTCATAGGTAAGGCAGTATACCCTGTCTAAAGCAACAAGAAATCAAGTCATCTTCCTCAGCCTTCCATTCAGAGGTGGGTAAGATTTAATTAACATTAAATCTTAATGTTGGTGAGATGTAGGTAAGAACATAGCCTTTGGAGTCAGGCAGCCATAGGGATGAGTCATATCTGCTCTCGCTGTTTGGCCATAAAGAAGTTACATAATCTCTCTGTTAAAAAAAACGCAAACATTCAGCTGAGTAAATTTTAAAGATTTTATTGACTTTATTCAGTGATTCATGAATGGGGCAGCATCTAATCTGACTGATAGAAAGGGGGGCCAAGGAGCTGTATAAAGTGAAAGACTTTTATGGGCAGAATGGAGCAGGAACAAGGAAGTTATAATAAGCAAAAAGCAGGTTGGTTATTGCAAGGGTACTTTCCTTTGGAGGTTGGCAGGGGTCTATCAGGCAGATTAACTAACTAGTGTTGATCAGGTGATTTCTGATTGACTGGTTTTAAGATTCTATTGAAGCAGAAACTGTAATTAGGTTAAGTCTTAACTTGGTGACACAGGGTTTAGCATAAGCAACTCCATTCTGGGTCTGCTGTCTTGTTTTTAACATCTCTAAGTCTTGCTTTCTTCTTCTATATTATGGAAATAATACTGGCAACTCCTTCATGGGTTCTTGATAGAGTAAATGAGATAAAGTATGTGAAATTTTAACTCAGTGCCTGAAATATAGTACACACACAATTAATGTTTGCTTTTTTTTTTTTTTTTTTTTTTTTTTTTTTT
>NW_020838005.1:7782630-7983035 GCF_003676395.1 Aethalodelphis obliquidens
GTGGTACGTGGGCCTCTCACTGTTGTGGCCTCTCCCGTTGCGGAGCACAGGCTCCGGACGCCCAGGCTCTGCGGCCATGGCTCACGGGCCCAGCCGCTCCGCGGCATATGGGATCTTCCTGGACCAGGGCTCGAACCCGTGTCTCCTGCATTGGCAGGCGGATTCTCAACCCCTGCGCCACCAGGGAAGCCCTAATGTTTGCTTTTTTAAAAATAGTTTATCAAGTATGTGTTAAGATTATGATGCTTCCCACCATAATGCAAATGTCCTAATTTTATATTAGCTAGGTTCACGTGTCTTTGGAATAAACCCTAAAAAGTAGAGATTTCTTAATTTTTAAAAACCTTCTAGAGAAAAAGTTTAAAGTCAGGCACACAGGGCATCAGTGGATTAAGCAGCTAGGATTCAAAGGGAGTTCTAATGTAGACATCCTAGATGAAGATTCATGCAAAAAAATACTGGAAGAACATGGGAACACAGTATGCATACTATGTCAGTCTCCTTGGGTTAATGTAACAAAATACCACAGACTAGGTAGTTTAAGCAACAGACATTTGTTTCTCACAGTTTTGAAGGCTGAGAAGTCCAAAATCAAGGTGTTGGCAAATTCAGTTCCTGGCGAAGACCCTCTTTCTGGCTACTACATAGCTTCCTTCTTGCTGTGTCCTTACGTGGTGCAATGTGAGAGTTCTGATCTTTCTTCCTCTTCTTATAAGGGCGCTAATCCCAGCATGGGACGCCATCCTCACGACTTCATCTAAACCTAATTACCTCCCCAAAGCCCCACCTCCAAAACCATCACACTAGGGAGCTAGAGCTTCAGCATATGAATTTTGGTTGTGGGGAGAGGAATAGAAACATTTAGTCCAAACACACAGTCTGGTAACTCACATTTTTCTATTTAACGAAGTGTCATGAACATTTAATAAATGTTCTCTGAAAACATGAAAAAAAATTCTGGAAGAAGACATGGCTCAGGGAGTGGGGTAAAAGTCTGGAAGCATTTAGTCAAATTTGCTACAGAGGGGTGCATGAATTAGGGCTGGATTTCAAGTGGTTTGAGAAATTCAACTGGTTTGAAGTTTGTGATCAAGTTGTTGTTTTAACAAGACATGACACTGGTAGCCAAGATCAAGAGGCAGAAAGTCCATCAAGCAGGCAGGACACCTACTGTGTAGTTCAGGTACAATAACTAAAGCCCAGTGCTTGTGTGAACACATTTTGGGGCTACAGTTATCCCAAACACAGGTCTTGGGAGTGGTAGACTTTGAGCAGTAAAGGTCCATTAAGAGGAAGGAGACCGTGGCTTGCTGCTATGCAGTGCTGTAGAATTGCCATGCATGTAGTCTGAGAATTGGGTATGTTGAAACCTCCACTTGAGCCAAGGACTCTCAGACAGACAGCACTCCTGCTGTGAAAATATGATCTGTCCAAACTTCCAACTCCAGGAACATGGCATACAGGTCATGAGTTCCAGTTTGTGGTGTATATTTCTTTTTGGATCCATGACTTTCTGTTGATTGAGGAGGAAAAAAATAAAATTTCTTTCAGTTTGTTAAGGAAGCAGTTGTTACTGTAAATGACAATGCATCACAATCTTCAGGCTAAAACAGTTCTGATATGAGACATGATCACTTATTTAAATTTATATTGTGACTGTCTGTTGTCCTAAAAGATGTGGCTATGCACATAAATAGTAATTCATTTATTCTTTTGATAGTTATACTGTCTTATCCTGATAGGCATAATATTATGCTACTATATTTGCTCTAAAAGTTGAAAGCATTTATATATATATATATATATTTATTTATATATATATATATATATATATATATTTTGAGGAAAAATTAAAGAAGGCTAAAGATTCATGTTTTAATGTGAGCATAGTTGAAAGGAAAGTAAGTAATCATGTATCTGCTATATATAATTTATGAGATCTTTTTGAGCAAGAAATATTAGTTTATAGGTCCTGCCTTATAGATTTATAAATACCATTCTTACTTTCTAGATATAAAATCCCTATTCTCACAGACAGTTTTACAGGAATGTAAAATACATAATGTCATAAATTGGAGAAAATCCAACAATAACTATAATATGCACCTGTTTTACCTAGAGCAACATTGGGAAAAAGAAAATGACTGAAAAATAAAAGGTATCCTGTTTGTGTTTGACCCTCAAATCTCATCTCTAATTTCAGAAATACCCTTTAGCTATTTCTTTTTTTTTTTTTTTTTTTTTTGCGGTACGCAGGCCTCTCACTGTTGTGGCCTCTCCCGTTGCGGAGCACAGGCTCTGGACGCGCAGGCTTAGCGGCCACGGCTCACGGGCCCAGCCGCTCCGTGGCATGTGGGATCTTCCCGGACCAGGGCATGAACCTGTGTCCCCTGCATCGGCAGGCGGACTCTCAACCACTGTGCCACCAGGGAAGCCCCCCTTTAGCTATTTCTAAATTGAATCTCCTCTTAGATAAATGTCAAGATTTAACAATAAATTTGATTTTAGGCTTCATCTATAAACATAAAACATAATTTTACCTGAAACTGTTTTAAGGTTTTGTCAGCTCCTAGGTCTTCTAAGAAAATATGAAATTTTAATACTATCTAGGTGCAAGGTATAAGACTTGGATGAAAAATTATGGTTCAACATCATGTGATCCTAGGCCTTGAAAGTAATGCATGGTCTTCAAGTACTGTTGAAGTGATTCTCTGTTGAAGTGATTCTCTGTAGAGAGAAATGGTAGATCACATTAACTATATTAAAGTCATTGTAAGAAAGAATATATTCTATATGATATAGATTAGTGTAAGACACAAGAAAACTCACAACCTTACTCACCACAGGTATTTCCACAAAGTAAGGAACAAAAATTTAAGAGCAATGACCAAGGTAGCATCTACTCAACATTTATTTGTGAAACTCTGTGACCAAGCTGAAACCCTTTTCTCACAATTGTGAAAAACTGGCATACAAAACCTAAGTAAACACTAGTGGTCTATTGTTTAGGAGTGGAGACAAGAGCAATGCCCACATTCATAGCCAATACTGGGTTGCTAGAAATTTCACTTTGTGCTACAGAAAAGATGACACTCAAATAAAGTGTCTGTATGTGCTTTACCCTGGGGGAATTTACATAGCATGACTGGGATATGAGAACATTTGGAAAAGTGAGTTAATAATACTTGTCATGATGTTTTTCTACATTTGCAGAGAACGTGGCTTTGAACTTAAGGCACTCGAAAAAAACAATTTAATTATTCTAAATATCTACTTTTCCCCTAATTTATATGGCTAAAAAAAGAGAACAATTACTTGTTTTAGATTTTTATATTCTCTTGTGTACAGAAAATCCTTAGAGATAGGTGGTGATTTTTTTTTTTTTGGTGTCCTGATTTCTTTCTCAAAGGGACAAATAAATAAAATTAATTATTTGCAGAAGGAAACCTTTATTTCTTAGACCTCATTTGACAATACGAAAAGATTAAAAACAAGTCTGCAAAGTAAAGTTTCTCTGGTACTGTATGTTCTTATTTATTCTTCAGGAAATCCAGCCTCCCCCAGTTTCTTCTTAGATAATTTTGAGAGATTCCTGAAAGTGTCATACTCAGTGCTCCAAGAATTGAGTTGTCTCCATGACTACTGCATGTATTTTAGCACTTTCTCTTTCTTCTTTTGCTCACTGCATATCTCAGTTGTTGCTATCCCCCAAGTGTCAACTGTGCTACCAATACCTACTGGAGACTCAACTGCATCTGCTGCTGCACAGATTCAAATGTCTGGCCCCAGGAGCTGACCTTGGTGCTGACGTTTGCACCAACTACTGATGACTTATAATGTTAAGGACCCACAGCCTAGGCCAGGAATACTCCCAAATTTGCTATTTTTCACCTAGGTCTTCATCAATCAGCATAAATGTTGTCTCTGATCTGACTTCTCAAATTTTCATATCCCACATTATAAAAACACCTATTTCCCTTCTCTGTTATCTGTCTCTCTTTTTCATTCTCTCTTTCTTGCATCTTAGGACACAGGAAATGCAGATTGGAAGTCAAGGAGGGTATTTACCTCTTGGACCTTACCTTAGGGGAGGAGAGACAGAGAATAAAAAAAATAAATAAATAATAAATAAATAAATAATCATCACCTGTGAGGTACATAAAATGGGTGATGTAATAGAAAGTTATAGATATAGTGCCTGCTTTACACAGGCTGGTCAGGAAGGTCTTCCTTGGTGATTATTCAACTTGAGGCATGAAGGACAAGAGGAGTCAATAATGCAGAGAGGAACTATTCAATTTAGAGGCAAGAACAAATTTAAATTCTTTAAGCAAGAGAGAGTTAAGTATATATAAGTATACTGAGGAACTGAAACGAGGCTAATTTGTCATTGAATTTACATGACTTGACTCTACTTTAAAATAAGTTTTCCCCCTTAGTATTCACTTATACATGTACATAGACCCCACTGCCTACTTGAAATGCTCTAAATATGCCTGCATCTTAAAATGAATATGATTTAGTCTCAAGCAAAGTCTTCTTTACAGACCAGAATATGCAGTAATTAAAAAAGACAAGAAATCCCCAAAGCTGTGAAAAATCCCAAAAAATTAAGATCAGGTCAGGCTTTTAAAATACTTTAAGACTATCAGAAACTTCAGGTTTCTGGTCCAGCAGAAGTTGCCACTCATCCTAACAAGTACAAAAGTAAGCAAAGTGAAAAATCAACAACTTTGCCTAAATTCATACGAGAGAAGTGAGGTCACAGGGCACACCAGTGCCCCCAAACCCACCCAGAGATAAACCCAGCACATATGTTCACCTTATCTTTGATAAAGGAGGCAAGAATGTACAACAGTGAAAAGACAGCCTCTTCAATAAGTGGTGCTGGGAAAACTGGACAGCTACATGTAAAAGAATGAAATTAGAACACTCCCTAACACCATACGCAAAAATAAACTTAAAATGGGTTAAAGACCTAAATGTAAGGCCAGACACTATAGAACTCTTAGAGGAAAACATAGGCAGAACAATCTATGACATAAATCACAGCAAGATCCTTTTTGACCCTCCTCCTAGAGAAATGGAAATAAAACCAAAAATAAACAAGTGGGACCTAATGAAACTTAAAAGCTTTTGCACAGTAAAGGAAACCATAAGCAAGATGAAAAGACGACTGTCAGAATGGGAGAAAATATTTGCAAATGGAGCAACTGACAAAGGATTAATCTCCAAAATATACAAGCAGCTCATGCAGCTCAATAGCAAACAAACAACCAACCCAATCCAAAGATGGGCAGAAGAGCTAAATAGACATTTCTCGAAAGAAAACATACAGACTGCAAACAAACACATGAAAGAATGCTCAACATCATTAATCATCAGAGAAATGCAAATCAAAGCTACAATGAGATATCATCTCACACCAGTCAGAATGGCCATCATCAAAAAATCTAGAAACAATAAATGCTGGAGAGGGTGTGGAGAAAAAGGGAACCCTCTTGCACTGTTGGTGGGAATGTAAATTGATACAGCCACTATGGAGGACAGTATGGAGGTTCCTTAAAAAAGTAAAAATAGAACTACCATATGACCCAGCAACCCCATTACTGGGTATATAACCTGAGAAAACCATAATTCGAAAAGAGTCATGTACCACAATGTTCATCACAGTTCTATTTACAATAGCCAGGACATTGAAGCAACCTACGTGTCCATCGATAGATAAATGGATAAAGAAGATGTGGCACATGTAAACATTGGAATATTACTCAGCCATAAAAAATGAAATTGAGTTATTTGTAGTGAGGTGGATGGACCTATAGACTGTCATACAGAGTGAAGTATGTCAGAAAGAGAGAAACAAATACTGTATTCTAACACATATATATGGAATCTAAAAAAACCCACAATGGTTCTGAAGAGCCTAGGGGCAGGACAGGAATAAAGATGCAGAAGTAGGGAATGAACTTGAGGACCTGTGGTGAGGGAAGGGTAAGCTGGAATGAAGTGAGAGAGTTGTATTGACACATATACTCTACCAAATGGAAAATAGATAGCTAGTGGGAATCAGCTGCATATCACAGGGAGATCAGCTCGGTGCTTTGTGTCCAGCTAGAGGGGTAGGATAGGGAGGGTGGGAGGGAGACGCAAGAGGGAGGAGATATGGGGATATATGTATACGTATAGCTGATTCACTTTGTTATAAAGCAGAAACTAACACACAATTGTAAAGCAATTATACTCCAATAAAGATGTTAAAAAAAAATACAGTTGAAGACCCCTTGGTTGGTATTCCACTCACATAATATCTGGTCCCTTCCCTACGTAGAAGTAATCATGGTACTCAAGTTGTTATTTATCATTCCCATGTAAACTTTTATTACATATAACTGCATTATTAAACGAATCATTTTCTTTTTTGACTTTAAATTTTGTAACACTACATATATTCTTCTGCAACTTGTTTCTTATTTTTTATTGAAATATAATTGACTTAAAATATTATGTTAGTTTCAGGTGTACAGCATAGTTGATTTCTGGTCTCGTAGTATTGTGGTCGGGGGGCATGCTTGATATGATTTCAGTTTTCTTAAATTTGTTGAGACTTGTTTTGTGGCCTAGTATGTGGTCTGTCCTGGGGCATGTTCCATGTTACTTGAAGGGAGTGTGTATTCTGCACCTTTTGGACAGAATGTTCTATCTATCTATCTATCTATCTATCTATCTATCTATCTATCTATCTAACTGATGATTGACAGGGCCAGATCCTGGGGTAGAGCTTATTTCTTTGTGTCCAAGCTGGTACAGAGAGCTCCAGTTCATACACTTAACATTGTGTATAATATTTTATTATTTAAAAAGTACAATTCATTTTCCTATTGATGGACACAAGTTTTCTCTATTTTGTGGGGCTTAAAATAGTGTTGTAATGAATATCATTTCATTGCCTGCATGTGTTAGAGTTTCTCTAGGTTGTATAGTTAGTAGACTAATTCGGGGGTCAAATTGTACATGCATAGTTAGTTTTGATAGATATTACCAAATTGCTCTTCTATGTGATTATTTGAATTTTCTTTCTCACAAGCGATGAATGCCACTGCTTAGTAATGCTAAGGATGTTAATTGTTGCTAGTATATTTGAGGTCAGTAATATTTCATTTTTTATTTTCATTGGAATTCCATAATTACTACTGAAGTTGACCATCTACTAAAATTGAGCACCTGTAGAAAAAAACAAAAAAAACCAAAAAAAACTCCAGAGGACCCAGGATCATGTGAGTGGGTCCCACACTTCTGTGAGTTTTACATCCTGGAGCTCTACCAGGTTCTCAGGGTGAATAGCAGAGAAAATTTCCTCTCATACTTCCAGCAGGAAGATGAGAAAGAAGCCTTTTTTTAAAGACACCAGAGCATTCTGTTCTTCTTTACAAGGTTTGTCCTCAGGAGAAACCATTTAACTACCGCCTAATTTAAACTGCTTGGGTTTTATCAGAGCCTAACTGACCTGAGGGAAGAGAATACCCAACTCCAGACCATTCTAGCCATCTTGTACTGCCTAAGGGGTAAAAAAAAGAAACAACTGAGAAGCATTGATGAAGTTTACCACCCAGAGGGCATAAGCTTATTAAAAGACTGAGAACTAAGCATAGGAATGTGTAACGCGCCCGCACCTCACCATGGCATTACTACAGTCTTTTCACACCAGTTCCACTACTGCAACTGAATCCACTATCAGAATTGGAGATTTCAACACACCTCTATCAGAGATGAATAGATTCAGCAGGGAGAAAATCAGTAAGGACATAACTGAACTAACAACCCCATTAATCAACTGCATATATGGACATCTACAGTCTATCTCCTCTAACGTCAGCAAAATACACATTTTTCTCAAGTTCACATCAAGCAATTCCCAAAATAGCCCACATTTTGGGCCATAAAACACTCCTTAACATATAATAGAAATCATATAATATCTCTTCTCATACCACCATGGAATTAAAATAGAAATCAATAACAGAGAGATAATGGAAAATCCCAAGATACATGAAGAATAAACAACATACTTCTAAATGACCCATAGGTCAAAAAGAAATCTCAAGAGAAATTAAAAATATTTTGAACTAAATGGAAATAAAAACACAGTTTATCAGAATTTGTGGGATGCAGCAAAAGCGGTGTTTATAGGGAAAGTTATAACACTGAAAGAATATATTAGAAAAGAAGAAAGATCTAAAATCAATACTCTAAGTTTCCACTTTAGCAAACTAAAAAGAAGAGCAAATTAAATCCACAGTAAGCAAAACAAAAGCAATAATAAAAATTGGAGAAGAAATAAATGGAATTGAAACAGTAGGTGAATGGATAAACTATGGTATATCCAGGCAATGGAATATTATTCAGTATTAAAAAGAAATAAGCTATCAAGCCATTAAAAGACATGGAGGGGGACTTCCCTGGCAGTTCAGTGGTTAAGACTTCGCCTTCCAATGTGGGGGATGTGGGTTTGATCCCTGGTTGGGTAGCTAAGATCCCACATGCCTCGTGGCCAAAAAACCAAAACATGAAACAGAAGCAATATTGTAACAAATTCAATAAAGACTTAAAAAAATGGTCCACATCAAAAAAAAATCTTAAAAAAAAAAGACATGGAGGAAACCTAAATGAATATTACTAAGTGAAAGAAGCCAGTCAGAAGTACATGATTCTACCCATATGAATTTCTTGAAAAAGCAAAATTATAGACAGAGGTCAGTGATTGCCCGGGGTTTGGAGGCAGGAAGGGAGGAATGAATAGGTGGAGCACAGAGGATTTTTAGGGCAGTGAAGCTATTCTGTATAATACTATAAGGTACATGTCCTTATACATTTGTCCAAGCCCATAGAACGTGATACAGCAAGAGTAAACCTTAATGTAAACTACGGACTTTGGGTGATAATGATGTTCAGATGTGGGCTCATCAATTATAACAAATGTACTAGTCTGGGGATGTTGATGATGGGGAGGCTATGCATGAGTAGGTGCAGGGGGAAAATGCAAAATCTCTGTGTCTTCTGTTCTCGTTTGCTGTGAACATAAAGCTGTTTTAAAAAAATAAAGTCTATTAGATAAAAACAAAATAGAACCATAAGTACTTATGTTTGCTAGACATCAAACTAATTTAGGATATCAGGGTCAATGTATTACAACAAATCTGAAAAACATTATGCAATGAAAGAAATTAGTCACAAAAGCACACATCTTGTATGATTCCATTTATATGAAATGTCCAGTATAGGTCAGTTTATGGAGACAGAAAGTAGATTCGTGGTTCCCAAGGGCAGAAGACAGGGAAAATAGGAAGTGATTATTAATAGGTATGGGTTTTTGTTTTGTTTTGTTTTGAGTGGTTAAAATGTTCTAAAATCAGATACTGGGAATGGTTTCATAGTTATATGAATAAACTTAATTACCACTGAAATGCACATGGAGGAATGTGCATTTTAAAAGGTAATTTTAAAGAGTGAATTTGTATAATGTGAATGTAAATTATATTTCAATAAAGCTACTATTTTATTTTTTATTTTTTTAAAGATTTTTTTATGTGGACCATTTTTAAAGTCTTTATTGAGTATGTTACAATATTGCTCCTGTTTTATGTTTTGGTTTTTTGGCCGCAAGGCATGTGGCATTTTAGCCACCCCACCGGTGAAGGAACCCTCACTCACTGCATTGGAAGGTGAAGTCTTAACCACTGGACTGCCAGGGAAGCCCCAAAGCTATTATTTTAAAAGTTAATAAAATAGAAATATCTTTATACATTAAAATGTTTTTTAAGTAGATAAAATCAAATAGGAATATAGAGTAACAAACTTTTCAGTTAATAATTATGGAAGTTTCAAGAGAAATTCTAAAGAAGTCAGACTTATTTGGAGAAACTGAAGAGGAAAGGAAAATATATAAAATACCATAACTTTAATTTTATAATAAGTAACTAAAGCTAAGTTAGAACAAGGATTTCATCCAAAATAACAAGGAGGTTAAGTGACAATTCTGGGACCTGAATTCAGACCAGTTATATCCAATGCTAAAAATCTTTTTTGGTCTTGAAGTTTCCTTAAAATTCCAGTGTCTCAGCAAATAAATATCTTTCTCACATTAAATTATATTTCTAGAACGCAAATAATGAAAAATCTACAAGGTGTTAAAAATTAATCCTTTCAAAATATTTACACTTCTCACAGATTTCCTCCAGGGCATAAGAAAGGGAAAGTGCATATTAAGTATTTCAGATACTTAGCATTTCAAACATGTCCAGAAAATGACTAATAAAAATTTTTTGCACACAAATAGAATACTAACCATCATGACCACAGATTTGAAACTACAACTGTGAAACATTTGTTTGTATATGTGGCATCAGCTCTGTTTCATTTGTTTTGGGCACCTAATTGAGGAACATCTGTTTCAGTAGTATCTGTTTAATATGAAAAATATCCTTTGGTATGAAAACAGGCTGAATTGGTATGTAGACCATTTATTAGTTCTGTTACTATTAAATGAGGGCAAATCAATCACTCTGGCTAAAAATTCCAACTTAACCAAGAGATGCTACATCAGTTGTTAATAAAAATACACACTTTACTCATTCATTCATTCTAAACATTTGTTTAGCCTGTATTCTGTGTCAGGTATGTAAGTAAGTTTCAAGGCTGTGATGTAGACCAAAGACAATATTATCCTTAAAGGAACTCCCAGTTCAGTTGAAGAAGCAAGCATGTAAATAAAAATTTGAAATATAATAAATTCTATAATTGATATAAGCATACAGTATAGAGGAGGGATATCTAAATCTATTAAGTGGGTAGATAGATGGAGGTGTTAAAGTTTGTCAATTAAGAAGAATTCGTTTTCCGAAATAAATTTGTGACAATTATTAAAGCTGCAACTGTTTCAGTTTTGAAGTAAAAAGCAAGCCCCAGTACATGACAAGGTGCTCAACATCACTAATCTCCAGAGATTTGCAAATCAGAACCACAATGAGGTACCACCTCACACAGGCTAGAATTGCTATTATCAAAAAGACAAGAAATAAAAAGTTGTGGCGAGGATGTGGAAAAATGGAACCCTCATGCAGTGTTGGTGGTAACGTAAATTGGTGCAGCCACTATGTAAAGCAGTGTGGAGGTTCCTCAAGAAATTAAAAATAGAGCTACCATATGATCCAGCAATTATACTTCTGGGTAAGTATCTGAAGAAAATGAAAACACTACTTTGAAGAGATATCTGCAACCCACATGTTCATAGCAGCATTATTTCCAATAGCTAAGATATGGAAGCAACCTAATTGTGCATAGATAGACGAATTGGTAAAGAAAGTGTTTTATATATGTATATATAATCATACATAATATAAAATACATATATACACATACAAAGGAATGTTTTTCAGCCATAAAAAGGACACTCTGCCATTTGAAATGACATGGATGAACCTTGAGGTCATTATGCTAAGTGAAATAAGTTGGACAGAAGAAAGACAAATACTGTATGATCTCTCTAGGAATCTAAAAACAAACAAACAAAACAAAACAAAACTCATAGATACAGAGAACAGATTGGTGGTTGCCAAAAGTGGAGGTTGGGAGGTGGGTGAAATGGGTGAAGGGGTCAAAATATGCAAACTTCCAATTATAAAATAAATCCTGGGGATATAAAGTATGGCATGGTGACTAATTTAAAAGAAAAAAAAAAGCAACCCTCAGCTACAACCTAACTACTGTGCTCAGGAAAATAAATCAGTATAGTTTCAGATAAGTAAGAGCACAAAATTATGCATGAGTGTAATGAATCACATTATCCCCTGAACAGATCATATATTATGTATAAAACAGAACACTTAAGAGATTGGAACTCATTTGAAGTTTTGCAAAGCAAATTATCATAATTCTTCTGATATTATAGTAGTTTTCACCTAATACACTAGTTAATACGTTTGAAGAAGTTAAGCATGTAGGAAAATTCTATTTTAAGATAGAAAAAAACAAGAAATTATTAACTGGAAAATATAATCTGACTGGAGAAAATCTTTTGTAATGAAATTATGATAAAATGCTTTGCCTAAAAGCAAAATTATGAATGCCAAAATAAAGCATAAATGATATCATAATACGAAAAATTATTTCAAAAAGGAAATATATAGTATACATAATCTTATTAAGATAAATGTTTTATAACATCTTTAAGAGTACTTCTATGTTTAAATTGGTATTATAAAGACAACAAGCATGATATTCTGAGAATAATTCAAATATTGAGGACGAAAGAGTTAAGTACGTAATAGCTGTTTATTAATTCCAAAAATAATAAGGACAACTCACAGGACTTAACAAGTTTTGTTCTCTTATAACTCTCTTCTTCATTTTCCTAAACACTACATAGAATGAGGCGAAGTTAATATTAACAAATCAAAATTTCTAATGGTAACCCATAAAACACATAAAATATCGTATTGTTTCTTAGCCACAGAATTAATATCATAAACATTATATATGTGATACAGTAACAAATTTTCAAACAGCAATGTTCTGTGTGACATAGTAAGTATTAAATTTTCAAGCACCAATAAACATGAGGGAACAAAACTCTGACAAAACTGTACATGTGGCAAAAACTAATTTGATTGGCTGATGTCAACAGATTTTTCATAATTTGAAGAAAATGAGAAAAACTCTCTGTTAGTAACTGACAAGGAAACGGGCCTAAAAATGTTTAATTCAGTTATAGTTCCTCAAAACAAACTCAAGTGATTGGGATATACTTGAGTTTCCTTAAGTGTTTGTGTTATTTGTTCAAGTGGCTTTCTGTCTCTTACAGCAACTCTGCTTTGCTGGCATGAAATGTGTTTGTACTGACTGGATCTTCCTCCCTCTGGCTGTTAGAATCCCTTAGATGGTTTGTTATTTTCTTTATTAGCCCTTAGATCTGGTGGTAGAAGTAAACAAGTGGAGCTTGTTTCTGCAACACTGAGCTAGCTGCGCGGGGCAGAGGGGCTGCAGGTCCCCCGCTGAGTAGCAGGCTAAAGCTTCCCTGTTTCCAGGTCTCCAAGTGTATTCTCAACTTCAGGAGCAGAGGACCTAGTCCAGCTCCCCCATAGTCCCTAAGGTCACACTTATTGGACAAACTTTCATCAATGTCAAAATTTCCTCTAAGAATCTCTGTGCCAGGTTTTTCCAAGATTGTGGTTAACTTTACTCTATCCCAAGGAAGAAAGAGTCTGTACCAGTTCTCTCCATCAAGATCTCCTCTGAGCCTAAACCATCACCTGTTCCCAGATATAGATCAATTTCAACACCAGTTTGACTTGGAAAAGACAGGTAGTCAGGAATTTGGAGAAAAGATGTAGAGAGCCATATTATTAATTTGGTAGGGCTACCATAGAAGTGTAATACAAATAGGGTGGCTTAAACAACCGAAATTTACAGTCTTACAGTTCTGGAGTGTAGGAGTCCAAAATCAAGGTGTTGGCAGAGTTGGTTTTTTCTGAAGGCTGACAGAGAAAGATTGGTTCCAGGTCTCTTTCCTTGGATTGTTAGATGGTCATCTTCTCCCTGTGTCTCTTTACATCATCTTCCCTCTAAGCCTGTCTATCTCTGTGTCCAAATTTCTCCTTTCTATAAGGACACTAGTCATATTGCATTAGAACCCAAACTAATGAATGATTCATTTTAACTTGATCATCTCTATAAAGACCCTATCTCCAAATAAGGTCACATTTTGAAGTACTGGGGGTTAGGACTTCAAACATATCTCTTTTCAGGGGATATGGTTCAACCCACAACAGCCATATTTAAGTCAACTGTCTATCCCTAAGACTCTACTGAATATATTAATTAAGCTCTAGATTGGTGATGACCTCAGATGCCGTTAAGGTAGGCGTATTGCAACACAAAATTCTTCAGGTAGATAGAATGATAAAAGGATTCTAGTCCAAAAGACCTGAGGGGATCATGAGAGCCAAGAGACAATTATCATAAGAAACTAAAATTTCAAATGTTCATCGTACATATTACCAGCTGAAAAATAAATGAGTATTTATAAAAACACTCAAAGGCATTATTGTTACTACAAACTCTCTTATCTATAAACCACCTTTTGGGTAATTTATTTGCATTTTCACTTGAGTGAACAATAAAGCATAAAATATTGCCTTTGCAATACATTTTTTTTTAAAGCAGAAAAGTAACTAGTGGGCGTAAGAACTTGTCATTGTTTAAGTCTAATCACTTTATTTAAGTGTCAAGTGGGACCCTCTCTAGTAAAACAACTCATAGCCTACATTTCAATTAAGTTTAGTGAAAGGCAGGGAAAATTACAGAAAGGAAAAGAAGCTTTAGTTTGAAGACTCAAGAGTAAAAGAATTAGTGAATCATTTTAAACAATGTCACTTTTTGTTAAATAGGATAGTTACTAACTTCTTAGCTAAGTAGACTTTAAAAAAGAAATATTCTTTGATTCACTTTGCTGTACAGCAGAAACTAACACAACATTGTAAAACAACTGTACTCCAATAAAAATTTTTTAAAAAGAAATATTCTAAAATATGCCACTCAAAATAATTTTTTAGACAATTTTAATTTAAAAGGAGAAAATAGACAATTTCCTTTTGCAAACAAAATACACAACGTGCTCACAACCGTTAGATTAATTGGTATAATATCATGTATATTTTCATTAACACTGTATAACTTCTACATTGATCCACATTCTTGGGACAATTGGTATTATGATTAAACTTAACTTTGCCCATCTTTTGGCTCTAAAATTGTGTCTCATTTAATTTGCATTCCTTAACTACAAATAAAGTTTAACATCTTTAACTTTATAAATGACCTAATTCTTTTTTTTTTTAATTCCTCTTCCTGAAATCTTTGCATATTTGTTTTCTATTGGGTTGTCAGTCTTTATTCTTCTTGATTTTTTAAGAAATGCTCTGCCTACCAGTACTTGACTAATATATTATTACTAAATTTGTGAAATATAAAATTCAAAAACAACATTTTGCTTTCCTGATCATCTATTTCATATTTGTTTTCCATTAAATTATTTTTGTTCTTATGTTTCTTATTCTTTATTTCTACATTTATGAGATTCATTCATTTGTTCATTCCAACATCATAAGTTGTATCTTATTAATTTTCAGCCTTTATTTTATGACCATTTAAGGCTATACATTTCTAATTAATCACAGGTTTATCTTCTTTTAATATGTAGTATTTTTATTTTAAAATTTCAATTATTTATATCATTGCTTATATCCACAAGTTTCTTAATGCATGTTTATTCATTTTAATTTTATTGAATTCCAGTCATGGGTTCATTTTCTGGGATGATAACCACTTCTTTAAATTAGTTGAAACTTATCTATAGCCCACATTATTATGTTCAATTTTTATAGATGTTCAATGCATGTCTAAAAAGAATGCTTATTACAAAATGTTGGGATGTAATATTGTATAACTATTCATTAGAACGAATTTGTTAATTACATATATATTATATATAAAGCATTGAAAAGAATTTTTTCAAAATTCATATCTAGATTTTCTTGTAAGGTTGGTCCAACAGCTACTGAATAGTATATTAAACTATCCCATTATAGTGGTGGATTTTGTTTTTTTTGCTCTACAGTTTTGAAGCTGTATTATTCATTTTTAAGTGCATACAAATTTAGTTTTCATATCTATTTGGTGAAACTTTTTTCATTATGTAAAGACCCTCTTTCTCTGTACATAAGTAATTTCCTTTAATTTTGTCTAAAATTAGTGGGCTACACCAGCTTTGTTTTTTTTTGGTTCGCAGTTACCTGATGTACTTTCCCCCCTCCTTTTAGTTTTACCCTTCCAGATAGCCTTTAGCTTATTCCTGATTCTTATAAACTATATATAGCTGTTAGTCTTTATTTTCATTTTTAAAAAATAATCTGTCTTTTCTCTGTAGTGGATTTTGAGACCTTCTATTTGTCTTTAGTAATACATAGTTGTATTGACAAAATTTTCTCAGCCTCCCCTGCACTCTTTTCCAACTTGGCCTGACTTTTGGCTTCTGTGTTCATCTATGCATTGTCCACTTTTAGCAAGAATTCTGCTAAGTCATTTTAATCAGAATCCCCTCCCCGCTCCAATATCTGATGACCATTGATAATCTCATCAAGTTCCTCATCCTCCACCAGCCCCAAGGTGGGCTGACCTGCCCCATAGCAAGAATCCTGTTAGGTTGGTTTAGCCAGAATCTTCCCTTACCCCTGTTTCCTCTTAGTAATATTCTAGCCACCCACCCCCACCATGCTCCTTGGCTATAAATTACCACTTGCCCATGCTGTACTTGAAGTTGAGTTTAATCTGTCTCCCCCACTGCAAAATTCCATCTCAGTGGTCCTCTACCTATTGTGATAGTCCCCTTGCCCCCTTGAATAAAGTCTTCCTTACTGTGCTTTAACAATTGGTATTGAATATTTTTTCTTTAACAGTATTAAGATGACTTTAGTTGTAGTTTCTTCTCCACCTGTCCTACTGGGACACTTTGCACTTCTATATTGTGAGAATTCGTGTTTAATCATTCTGATAAAATTTCCAGTTATTATTTTTTCATATTTTACTTACACTCCGTTTAATTTACACATCTTTCTTTTGGGGGGAACACAAATCTAATGTTTGTAAGAAATTATGAATCTCTTTGCTGTGTCTTTAAACCTGTTTTGAATATCTTTTACTCTGCATGATTCATACTGTGTAAATTTTTGGATCTATTTTCTAACCCACTAATTATATTTCATCATATTAAATCCACTGTTTCAGCTATCAAATGCTTTTTTAATTTCACCTATTGTAACTTTTACTTTTAGATACTCTCTTGGCTATCTTTCACAACTACCTGGCCAATTTTATAGTCCTAGTCATATTTTTGTTCTTTTCACATATTAAACACACTTATTTTATATTCTGTAGCCATTTATTCAAATGCCTACAGTCTTTGCACTTGTAATTCTGTTTTAACTGCTTTGTTGACTATAACTCATGGTGATTGTCTATTCATGTGTTTTGTTTTTTGATATTGAGCATATGTTCTTTGGACTTTTATCTAAGGAAATTTTTTCAGACTTGGTCCTAAGATATATTCCTCTAGGAAGTAACTATAGTTGTTTCTGCCAGTTTTCTAAGGATATTACATTGACAGCACCAATTAAATACACATTTGTAACTTGCATTTATGTGGCCACATGTGGTGTTAATTCTGGCTCAAAACTGTGTGTGAGCTAGTTTTTGGCAAATAACTCTTCAATGAGATTTTTTTCCTCCATTCCAAGCTAAAGCTGGGACAGACAAGTTTCTTTCTCAGAATCCTTTGGGATGGGTATAGTTTTTCTCAATTGCTTCTTGTGGTTATCAATTCCAGGGATTTCTGGTTAAAAAAAAGCAAGTCTTTTAGGTCTTTGAGTTCTAGTTCTTGTCTCCAATTCAGTGGGCAACTGGTAAACACTGAAACTCCAGTCCAAGAGGGATCAGCTTGTTACTACTGGAATCTTTTCAGTTTTAGTTCTCATTTGCATTTTTAGCTTCCTGATTTTTCATCAGTTTGGGCCTCTGATTTCTATGCAATCTCAGCTTACCACTTAGGTTTTTTAAACAAGTATTTTCTTCATACTTTAGGTATTTGGGGGATGAGCTTTTTTTTCTTCGTACTTTAGGTATTTGGGGAATGGGCTTTTTTTGTTTTTAGTTTGTCAAAAATACTAAAAATAAGTCATTAAGAAAATCTTAAAGAAATTTTGGAGAAAGTTGGGAGTGATAATTTTCCTGTAAAATACATATAAATTTGTTCGTTTTCAGAAATTAGAAATTAATAGTCAAAATCATAGAATATTTATTAGTTATATGAATTCATGGATTATAATTGTTTCTATAGAGGTAAATTATTAATTTTTATAGCATATCATTACATATTCTGATAATTGTATATGCACCCTAATTATCTTCTTACTTTATTTCTGACAAAAGCTGTGTAGATGGATATATGCCTTATTATGTATTATCCACCAATAATAGAATTGCAATATTTAGACTTCAAATCACAAGTAATTAAAGTTTAGTAGTAGTACGTGTCCTGTGGCTGACCTATGAAGAAAATAATATTATTTTAGTGATAATCAACAAGAATATATAAAGTATGATAAGGCTAAGGGATTGCTGAAGTTTTCAGTTTTTTTCTAACCTGGATATTTAACAATATATATGAATATTCTTCATTTTCAAATTAAATCAGAGTTTTGGAGAAAATATTCTATTGGATTTGTTTGGAAGTAGTGTTGTTACTCATTTTGAAAATAACATATTGCAATATATTCCAATCTGTAGTTGACTGCCATAATCAATTTAGCATATCATGACACATATATGATACTGAGAATGAGTATCATACTCATAATTCATCTCAGGTGAAAAATGAAAACATCAGTTAAGGTTGTGGTGTTTGGGGTTTTGTTTGTTTTAAAGCTTTTTATATTTCTTATATTTATATAAGAGGCCTGTGATGAAAAAAATCTACATGATGAGAAAACCTCCTCAGGAGTGTAAGTATGAAATGGAGGTTTTATTGGTTGGTGTATTAACAAGTGGGTGAAGGTATCTCCTGACATTACAACCACATTTACGTGTTGTCAACTAACCAGAAAACTTAGCAACAATTTTTAAATTTGTTCATTATTTGACCCAGTATTTACAGTCCTCCATGATATGCCTCAAACTTATTTACCACTATTTTCCTTCAGTCATCCTTTTTTTTCATACCAATAGTATAAATTGTTCAGAAGTTAGATAGTATAAATTGTTTAGAAGTTAGATAAAACTTGAAGGTCATTTCTGCCTTAAAATAATAATAGTGTGATATTGGAAAAGCTTCTTAAAATCATGGGAACTCAGTTTCCTCATTATTAAAACATGGTCAGAAATATGTATACCTTAGAATCTTGAGAGCAGAAATTAAGATAAGACGTAAAATATCCAATACAGTAGTTAACTGCACAAATATTGTTACTGAAATCCTATTCGCCCCACTTTTTTCTGTTTCTAAGCTTTTGAAGATTTTTTTTTAACCCTCCTACAAAGTTTTTCTGCTATAGTTTCCACTCATTCAAATTCTAAAAATGAACCATGAACTGGTTTCAAAGCTTTGTTGAATATTCCCCACTCTATCAACATTTTCTAATCTACTCGTGCTTTCTATTTTGAAGTAATGCATTTGAATTCCCATAGCATTTCTCTTTGCTTCTTTCAATACTTAACATTCTATGAGATACTATGAATATTCACGTACACCTTACACACTATGTATTATAGTTCCTCTAGGACAAGATTTGTTTCCCATTCACATATATATCTCAGGAAGCTCCCAAGATGGTGCATATTATAAACCTTATATTTGTTGGTGAAGAAACTGTTTAAGGAAATAATTTGGAAGTACTTTTACAAGTCGTGCCTACTTGAGACCAAATATTCAGAGAAAGAACAAAATATCCAGTTAATTAAGCGCTTCAAATATCCCACTATTTGAAGTCATTTAGGGAATTATGGCAGATTTTCACTGCAGTTCGGAGAAAAGATGACAGTCTGAGAGTTAAAAAAGTAAATATCATAATAGAGTGTATTATATTAATCTTATTTATAAATAAGGCACTCTCAGAGTGAACTGAAGACCCACATATAAACTCAAAGATTACTTTTAGATGGCTAAGGAATATATCTGGCCTGGAGAGAACACTATAATCTAAACAATTTTATGAAGAAAGAATAGGTTAAAAGAGATTAGTAAGAATGGAATCTTGAAAAGAAAGAACTAAAGAGCAGAGAAAGTTTCTGCATTTGTTCATTCAACAAATATTTCTTGCTCATTTACCACCTGCCAGACATGTGCCAGGCATAAGGATGCACATTTCCCCTGCCTTCCAGGAGTATTCAAACAAAGACAAACAAATTCTAGTTTGATTTCTGCAGGAAATAAATCCTAATATAAAGGTTTAGGGGAAATCTTGTTGAAAGAAAGGAAGAGAGAGATTTATACTGTGAGTTAATGGCTGAAAGAGACTAGACATAAGAAGCACAGAGGAAGAAAGTTTGAAGTAGAGAAATCATGAGATAAGAAACAGCTCATGTGACTGGTGCATTATGGGGGAAAAGCACACTAGAAAGGGCTGAGGAGATTGTCAGTGGAAAATCATTTAGAGCCAGCTGTGAAGAGGAATGTGGATTTCAATCTGTTGCAATGGAAAGGCATTGAACAGTCTTAGGAATAGAAGTGACATCATTCGGTATACTAAAACTAACAAAGAACAAACAAAAACCCCTTAATATTCACAGTGGAGGGTTAATCAAGGGGAATAAGAGAGCAAGCAAGAGAAAAAATTAGGAGACTTTTGCTGAGATCCATGTGAAAAATTTTGTAGCCTGGAAAAAAAAGAAAAAAAGGAGATAAATCATTGGATATTTCTGCTATTATTTCAAAAAAGGAGGGTCACCTGATCAGCTAACATGTCATTATTATTGTAGTCTGTTCAGTATGTAGATCCCTATGCAAAAGACAAATTCACTAGGCACACATACTTGGTGATGATATCTATCACTGCCATAGGATTAATTCTCCTCTACCTAATTTGTATTAAACATGTGACTTCCTGATTGATTTTTTAATTAAAGCTTTTTTTTTTTTTTTTTTTTTTTTTTGCGGTACGCGGGCCTCTCACTGTTGTGGCTTCTCCCGTTGCGGAGCACAGGCTCAGGACGCGCAGGCTCAGCGGCCATGGCTCACGGGCCCAGCCGCTCCGCGGCATGTGGGATCTTCCCGGACCGGGGCACAAACCTGTGTCCCCTGCGTCGGCAGGCGGACTCTCAACCACTGCGCCACCAGGGAAGCCCTAAATTAAAGCTTTGTTTCAATCTTCCTAGAGTGTTAATTCAAAGATGTGACTATTCTAATTATTCCAAAAGTGACATTGCCTTTTATAAGTTTTAAAACTGACATTTTGACTCATACACAAGCTTTTGATGAGATGACTAGAATGACCCAGTGCTACTGAATCTGATTGATTCTCAGTAAATAGTTATTAACCCGATACTACATTAACTTCAAAAAAGTAAGTAAAATTTTCACTAAATAACAAATCATTTTAGCAGTATGTACAAAATATTATATATGTTTAGCTCATTGGTAGTAACAATTGAGCATATGAAAACTTTATCTTTACATTGAAATTGATCTACTTTTCTGTAGCTTAAGTAATATGCATATATCTTGAAACAATAGTGAAAATACACCATTAAAGATAGCTCTGTGGTAGTATACAAAATACTGGACAATGCACCTGAAGCACCAAATTCAGTTTTGATATCTTCAGCTTGCTGAATATGAAGGTTAGTAACCATCACTTAACCACTTTGGGCTACAATTCCTTCCTTGTAAAAGGAAAATATTAAATATGAGGAAGATTAATATCTCATTTAGCTCAGAAGTGCCATGTCTTGTCCAATGTGAAAAATAATCTATTAGTACAAGAAGGAAATAATAAAGGCCTGAAGAAGAAGAGCAGAGATTTGGCTATATCAGAATCCAGCTTAATTTTACATGAATGCTAGTCAGATGCTCATCAGCCATAAAATGGTCTTTTTTCCCAAAAACACATTCATTCACCTACCATACAATCAGGACGATTATTCTCCAAAGAGTAAAATTTACAAGAATGGCTACCACAATATGTAGTTGCATAAAATTTATTTTGACTTTATAGAAATTAAGAACAAACAACATAAACAACATAGACAAGCAGCACTGGGAAATTAATCATCAAATGTTAAAAGAAACAAGACAGTACGACGCACTTTGATTCATTTCTAATTATTTAATCAAAGTTAATCTAGTACCCCACACACTGTAACAAATTCATTCGTTTACTAATTTAAAAATAATCATATTTCTAGTATGATCATTGACACATTCAACAAACATTGATTATCTACTGTATGCTAGGTGCTGTGCTAAATAACAGCCATTATTTCACTCTGGTGGAAAAGTCAAACAAATAAATGAGGGGAATGGTAGCTTGCCATAAGTAATTTGAAGGAAATAATCATGATGCTATGAAAAACAAGTAATATGGGGAGAATTCTCTGGCGGTCCAGTGGTTAGGATGCCACGCTTCCACTGCAGGGGCACGGGTTCATTCTGCGGTTTGGGAACCACTAAAATTCCTCATGCCTCAGGGCGCAGTCAAAAAAAAAAAAAAAAAAAGCAAGAAATAGAAAAACAAGTAATATGGGGATTCCAGCCATCCTCTTATATGACATTATATTCAATAAACTGATTGACTATATAAATTTGATAAAGTCTAACGTTCCTATGTTTTCATGTTAATGATGAGATGAAACAGCTAAAATTATCCTGCCTTTTAAGCTATCATGTAACATAATTATCCAGATTAATGTAAACACAGAGCTTTAAATATTATCCACTGATTTGCTCACTTAAACATTCATTGGCTCTCTCCTTTGGGCCAGAGTATAAATCTCAGAAGTCATTTCATTCAGTTCCCTCAATAAATATATATTTTTAAAGATATATTAAGTAAAAGTATTTTAAAAAATGTATTACTTTTCCAAAGATAGTTAGTGATGAAGCAAGGCAAGGAACCCAGGTCTTCTTGAAATATAGTAAGTTTTGTTTTTTGATTGTGTGTGGTTTTTAAAACAATTACTGCTATTCAAAGAATGACCAACTAAAAAGCATTTGCACTTAGAAAGCTTTCCAAAGATTCACTGAAAAACAGCGTTAATTAAAATTATATGACACTTCTCAAGATAGAAACATTCATGGGCAGAATCAACTATATTCCTTAAGAGGCTTCTGGAAGTTTGTGATTTAAGTCGGAAAACCAAATGTGAAAAGAGGCAGGTTTAATAATAATGTCTGGAAATAAATCCAAAATTTCTTTATTTACACGGAATATAAATAAGCTTGTCTACTAAAGAGTAAAGAGAAAGATTTTTTTTTTTCCACCGTGCCCTCATTTGGAGGGTAAAAATTAGTGACATACTTTTCCAGTTAAACAGAGAATTATGGGATAATTGATATGTCAATTGCTCTTGGATTTAATTAAGAAGAAAACGTTTGTGAGAAAGGAAAGACATTCTTGGCATGTAGTTTGGTCATTGAGAAAAGTAAGAGATTAAAGTAGGGCTTTCAGAATAAATACCTGAGGGAGTTCTGGGAAAAAGCTAAGATTCAAGGAGTGAATATTTTGATCCTAGTTGATAGTAAATAAAAGCCACTTAAAGATCTAATAGCCTAAGTTTTAATGATTAAAAATTCCATTATTTTGAGGTGCATGAAGAAGCATAGAAACGTGTGCATGATCTCTCTCTCTCTCTCTCACACACACACACGCACACACACACACGCACTCACTTTCCCTTTCCAGTCTTCCAATCCAAGTCCCCATATAAATGGTTAGGGAGGGGTGGGCGAGGGAGAGAGTTGGATGGCAGAAGAAAAGATGAACCATATGACCTAGTTGTCGTTCTCCCTGGAGCTTAATGTTAAGATATGGAAAACGCCTAAGAAAAAATGGGTGTGTGTGTAGCGTTGTCCCCTCAGAAGCCATCTCTTTAGATTTCCCACCTTTATCTTTTTAGAACCCGTATTGTCACTGAAGGAAACTCAATTGACTCTAGTCAACAACGTTTCCCGGCCAGAAGCCGGCCAGGGTTGTGAGACGATTCTAGAAGCAGCTGATTCTCCTCTTCCGCTGGTTTTCAGCACCACATTCTCTGCTCTTCCCTAGACCTCTCCAAGGGTCTGGGTTTACTGTTGACTCTTGCATTTTGATGTAAGGTCAAAGAGACAGGGTCACATCCGAAAAGACCTTTTATTACTAAATTGCGCCTTCTCCCGGAAGGGAACAATGGAGGGTCCCTCTAGCGCGATTCTGCTACCTAATCCATAAATGCTGCTGACTCCCCCAGTTCTTAGCGCAGAGGCTTCCCCTCCCCCAGTTCCTTCCAGTTGCGGTTTAGGCTCTGCACCAGTTACTCAACGCCTTTTTTTTCTTTCTTTTTCTTTTTTTTTTTAAAAGCCTGGCTAGCTAAGCACCGCCTACCGTCGTGAGTGGCCTGTCACTCTGCCCCGCTGTGCGGTTGTGATTGGCTGGCAAGACCGTGTCGTCTGGCCCCGCCCCCGCTTCCCTCTGCCACGCTAGTGGCCCGGGGTTTACCCAAAGGTGGACAGTGGGATTCGGGCGGGCGGCGCTTGGAGCAGGTGCAGACGCATCCTTGCTCCCGCTGTTGCTCTTTCTCCAGTCGTGGGTCTGAGTCAGGAAAGGACTAGCATTCTTCTTTTGCCGCTAGAGCTCCCGTGAACTGCTGCCCAGAACCTAGGCACCTCAGACTTCTCATCTCATCCGTTATTCCGCTGTCACTGTATAAATCACCTGCACATGTGTAATCCTGTGAATCTCCCTTCAGCTCCTGCTCAGAGAAGGGGTCGAAAGGGAATTTCAAGTGTTTGAAAGAGAGGGTCTCCGCGGATCGCGGGGAGCTGTCTCAGGTGCTGAAGCTTTCCAGGCGTTGCTCTCCACCAACACCACACGCAGTTAGACTGCACACTCTCATTCCCGGCTTTCTCCTTCCCCATGCCTTGGCTAAGACTCATTTCAGAGTCGTGAATCTTTCCCTCCGTATCATGGCCTACGTGAGACACTTTCGGACATTAGTTTCGGGATTTTACTTCTGGGAAGCAGCACTGCTACTCAGGTGAGTCCACTTGTATTTAACAGTTGGAGAACTCATTCAAGCCTTGCAACTACTTGTCATGGATGAAACCAAGAATGCAACTCGAAGTTGACTTGTTGAAAGTGTCCCTTAAATCGTATTGTTTTCTATCTAAAGGTATCTAGCAGTCTATCTCTTGAGACCTCTACAACATATAACTTTGCTCTGTTTTCACTAATTAATGTATTTTAGTAACTGGCATCTTATATTATTTGCAGCTGAGGTTACCCTAGCAAAAAAATATTTCCAAAGCCTAGGTCTTCCTTCTCAAATTGCTTTAAGTGTTTCTTTTTTCTAAGTGAATTATAAATTCTGGGTGTTACTCTCTTTTGTGAAAGTTACAAACCATTTAGTAATTAGAAATGGAACATTACTTACTTTTTAAAAGACAAAAAAAAATCTAGAGCATAAACATTTAGTGATCAGAGATATTCTGAACATTGTTGATATATCTAGAGGTTAAGTTCAAATGAATAGAATAATAAAGGCCTTGCAAGTACTATTTTCTAAAGAGCCTGGTTCATGGAGGCAAAATAATAAATAAATCACCAGATATGTTCTATGCCAAGAATAATTATTTTGGAGAAAGTAATAAGAAACCTATTGAATGGTAAAATTGTTCTATGATGTGTCATTTTCTTATCATATCCAGTCATATTTGGTAGGCTTTCTTTTTTTTCTTTTTAATTAAAAGAGAAGAGAGACTAAACACAGATCAAGTAATTTAACCCCCATTCTTCATCAAACAATGTATAAGCAAGATACTGCTCATGGATTTTTGAACCAACAATATAAATTTTACTTTACTATTATAATTACCTTAAAATTTCCATTTTTTGGCTCACAAGACTTTCAAGAAGATTGAAATCAAATAATGAGAGTAACTAAGTTATTTGTATAATGGTTTCCATTTGAAGTATGTAAATATTCTTTTCTGGGTTGCTATGTCAAGTTTTTATCGTTAGGCACATTAGAAAAACATAGCATATCCCATAATAACTACCTTTAGTAACAGGACCTAGTTGTGAAGGTTATTATATTTCTGAAATTATCCATTTTTTCTGAAGTGAGGTGTTGAAACCATTGTAAATCAGAATATTTTCAGTGAAAAATATTTTAATGACAGTAAATTTTTGTAACTTTACAATTGTTACAAGTTTCATACGTAGTGACCAAAGCAAAGAATGTAGAGCTTTTACATTTATGTAAATTGTATGGAAAGGAGTACAAAATTCATGTCATAAGATAAATTATTTTACCATAATTATTTCTTAAAATCTTAGATAATACACATATTTATTTTTTCCAAAGAAATCAGAAGAGCTTAGTTGATAGATACTTAGGTTTAGGAAGTTTAATGTTAATAACTAAAATATTTTGATCGATGAGGTCAAATTTGTATAATGGCAAATCACCATAATATTTGTTATGATATATTCTTAGAATTTATCTTCATTAATATTAAATAATTTAGTTTAAAATGCTTTTTATGAATAGTCTAAAAATGTAATCACTTGAAAAAGACATACCCAATATAGAAGTTTTGGTGATACATATATTCTTCATCAGGTTTTTCTTTTTTCGTTCACAAATCGAAAAAAAGTTTTCTCTATCTTAGACTGGTCTTAGTAGCCATCACTCTATGAAGAACTTTAATCATACATAAAAAAATTAAGTGTTTTTATTTTTTAGTGATGGTCCTTGAAGGAAAATTTTCTATAGAAATTTCCTTTAGAAAGTGAAGCTCCCTCTACTGGAAATATCTTGCAAAATACAGTTTCTTTATGGAGACCATTTTTTGTTCGCTAAGCCTATTCGTGAGGTATTGAGCAAAAAAGGAAACATGTAAAGGAAAAACTAAAGTCAAAAAAGTATTTTGTTTAAATTCATAAATATATCTTTTTAATTGAAAAATATTATTTCCAGGGAAATTTGGAAGTTAAGAACAACAACCAGAAACCATATATGAAGTTTTAATTAAATAACATACTAGTAGAAGCGTTTTTTTCCCATAGGTTTAAGGTTTTAAAATTTTTTATTGAGATATAAATGCACAAAGAAAAATGTGCAAACAACAGAGTTCCAAATAAAGTGGCACAAAGGTAACACCATGTCAAGAGACCACGGATCAAGAAGTAGAATTGTCAGCATCACACGAGCATTCACCATGCCCCCTCTTACCACCATATCTTTTCCCAAGCACTACTTTGCTGCAAAATCATCTCTATCCTGACTTATGGGACAATAAAACTTTTTCCTGCTTTTGAACTTTATATACTTATTTGAGTCTGCTTTATTTTTATGAAACATATGTGATTTATCTGTGTTATAGCATGTAGCAGTAACTTGTTTATTCTCATTTCTGTATGGTATTCCATTATATGAAGACATCACAATCTACCCATTGTCCTACTGAGGAAAATTTGGGTATTTTTTTAGGTTTTGGCTAGTGCTGCTATGAACCTCCTTGATCATGCCTTTTTTTGGTGAATACATGTGAATACGTGCATTTTGGGGACTATATGAGTTGGGTCCAAGAGTTTCACTAGGCAGAGGAATTGCTAGAATATAGGGTGGATATGAGTATGGTTAGCTTTAGTAGATACTGCAAGTTTTCTAAGGTAGTTTTACCTAGTTAAACTCCTATCAGTAATATATGAGAGTTCCTGTTGCTATTACTAGTACAAAATTTGATCAGTGCAACATTACTATAAAAATTTATAGTGCTTTCGTAGACTATTATTGCAAGTCCACAGATAATATTTTAGTTTCTATCTTGGCATAATTTCTACATTTTAGTAAATGAGTTTTTTTTTTTTTTAATTAGGAAGCTTCTCTCCCCACAGAGATTCTACAAGTCAGTACCACTTTATTTTTTTTAATTAATTAATTAATTTATTTTTGGCTGCATTGGGTCTTCGTTGCTGCGCGTGGGCTTTCTCTAGTTGAGGCGAGCAGGGGCTACCCTTCATTGTAGTATGCAAGCTTCTCATTGCGGTGGCTTCTCTTGTTGCAGAGCTCGGGCTCTAGGCGCGTGGGCTTCAGTAGTTGTGGCACACAGGCTCAGTACTTGTGGTGCATGGGCTTAGTTGCACCGCGGCATGTGGGATCTTCCTGGACCAGGGCTCGAACCTGTGTCCCCTACATTGGCAGGCAGATTCTTAACCACTGCGCCACAAGGGAAACCCCAGTAAATGAGTTTTATTAAGGCAAAAACAGCAAAACAAAAACATTTACTGCTATACTATAATTAGGAGTATTCATTATCAGAATACATCAGGTATTAGAAATGTAATATTTAAAGGGAACTTATTAAAGAGGTGAATTCTTTTAATAAATACAAGTCAGACACAGACATAAAAAATCTACCTTTCCTAGTAGTGAAGTTTTTAAAATTTTCACATTTTGCTCAGATATTGCTGTTTTTTGAAAAAATTTTCCTATGGCTTTTGGATTCTACTTCTCATACTAATAAAATAAAGAACAAAACACCAGTGTTCAGCTTTCTTTGAAATGTAAATAAGTGATGATTATGAAGAGCTTACAGAACAAATTCCAAAAGCAGGAGAACTGCCAAAAATATTTCATCTAAATTAATTATTTTCACAACATACAATTTTGTTTTTCATCTTTATAGTTTGATACCAACACAGACTTGCTATTTGAATAAATTATGGTATATTGTGTCAAAACACTGAATGTATGAATTTCATACTTTATGATAATCACAAACAAAATGTTTTCTTGATTTACTTCAAAGCCTAAGAAAAACATTTTGGCATAGAATTTCTTATTTTTTGCTTTTGGTACGTTTTGGAGGATGGGGAAAATTCTTTTTAATGTTGGGTCTATTTTCTTATGTAAGATTTTGAAGAAAATGTACTTCAGGGGATAAAGTCATTATTATGATGATTTCTTGTATGTAGGTACTGTAGCAGGATTCTACATAGTGTTTTTAAATTATGCTACACATAATATATGCTTCTTCCCTTTGTATCTATAAATAATCATATGCTTTCCTAAGTGTAGAAGGATCGTGGCCCAGTTCTCTAGTCAATGCCTCAAGCAGTTTGCTCTGCAGATTCAGGAAACAGCTTTTAAATATTTCCTCTTGTATGTAATTTTTCTCTCCCTTGATCACACAACTATGTACTGAGGCAAGTCAATCACCAAATATGTGTTTAACGTGTAATGTTAAGCAATTCAACAAGATTTCCTCATCACATTCTGTGCACACATGTTTGTGCTAGGTACAGTTTGGCTAGGGATGATTGGGAAATTATCCCCTTTCTCATCATGGAACTTAGAGTCTAGCAGGAAAGAAAATACAAAGGTCCAGTGACAAAAGACAAACAGAAACAGCAATGTTTTAGGCAATGTGAAATAGGGAAGTTCCCCAGAGGGTTGGTACTTGTGCTGGATCTTATAAGATGCTTGTTCAATGGGCAGAAATGAGATATAAAGAAAATATTCTATGCAATAGGAATGATACAAGCCTATCATGTGCTAAGGGAATGGTGATGGTCAAATTCAGTTGAAAGATTTCCAATTTATGGTTTAAAATCATATTCTGCTAGCAACAACTATTGAGCTGACTACAATAATAAACCAGCCAAAATGTGGAGTTGCAGCTTCCTTTCATAATGGAATATGGATGAAATTTAGAAGCAAATCATTTAATTATAACTGGATAGTTATCATTATAGGAATGGTCTGGTAACTGGGCTCAAAATATCTCTATAAATCCCTTTCTTTCAGAGGTAGAGTTTACCTCAAAATTACAATTAATCATAAGATTGCTAATAATCATCAGTAATAGTAAAAAACTATGTAAACAGACAACAATGACAAGACTACTAGAAGAAAAGGACAATCTGCTTGTTTTAGAGTTTGGAGATCATGTTTGAATTTTTCATCAAAATATGATCTCTTTAAAGAAAGAAAATCAGGTAGAGGATTTGGATTGTTGGAAGAAAAGGGGACAGTGAACTTGGTTTTGAGTTTGAGATGGTAGCAGTAGATCTGGGTATCCTGCTGTCACCTGAGAACACAGAGACAATGCTTGAACTGTAGACTGAACAGTTCAACTGTTACAAAGGTGATCACACTGTGTGCAAAGAACAAGAAACAGAAAAAATATTTATATGAGATGAAGGTAGAATATTTAGAGCAGGGCACAGAGACGTACTCAGAGTCCTGAGCTAAACTGTGGAGATGCGACTGGTCATAAATAAGTGACAAAGTCATAGATTTATCATAATTTTATACTGTCGATCCCAAGGACTTGCTCTTATCAATAGCATATATCTATCCCTTTTCTATAGAGCCTTTGAATGCTCTAATTTCAACTAATCTCATAAACTAGTCCACAGTCATGGATGATTAAAAACTTAAGTTTTCTCAGGAGACTTTTAGGGAATTATTTTGGAGAAGATGCATCTTTAACTTTTACTTACTACATGAAGCATATTGGATGAATCCTCCTTGATTTTCCCACCAAACCTGTCTCTTAAACTCTTCGCCAAATGATTAGCGTTATACTTGGATTAACTGTATTTATTGAAAATGAACTCCTGTGTATGCAGATGTCCATTTTGAAACATGGGTGGTTTGTCTTTCTCCACTAGAAGAAAGCTGTAGCTTTGTCTTGTTGGAAAAATGCATCAAGAAGAGAGATAAGTGAGTTAGCTTCGAGAACTGGTTCTGGAGTGAAGGCAGGCATTCTAAGACAGGACCAACTGTTTAGTAACAAACAGAGTGTGTGAATAGAATGAGCTCTTTCATCCCAGAAAATGAAGCTATTCAAACAACTGCATGGCAACCACACACATTTTAAGAAACAGAGTTTGAAATCCTCAGATATTGTCAGAAGAGGAAGCAATAGCAAAAAATAAAATAAAATAAAATAAAATAAAAAAAGCAGCTCCGTTACAGTGTATTTCTGAAATTCTTTCAGAATCTCCATACTAGAGATATTTTTAGGAGGAAGTATTGCCAGTACCTCTCAGACAATTTGATGCACAGAAGCAGTAACCTCAGTGGTACAATTAAGAATAGCATAAAGTGGAAAGGTTATTAACATCCTCTGAGATAGTTTATTGCATGGAATAACTTCCAATGCAAACGATGAAGCATTCTCTAGGAGTGCATGCAAAATTTACACACTGACAAAAATAACCAATTAGGATTTATAGACCCTGAGATATTTCTGATACTACTTTACAAACATTGCCAATATAGGTTGGTTGGGCTTACATTGGAGGTAACTAGTCCATCCAATATTGTACCTAAATTTGAAAATCTCTCAAAAATATCTATAACAGGGACTTGCCTCGTGGTCCAGTGGGTAAGACTCTGCGCTCCCAATGCACGGGGCCTGGGTTCGATCCCTGGTCTGGGAGCTAGATCCCACGTGCCGCAACTAAGAAGCCCGCGTGCCGCAACTAAGACCCGTTGCAGCCTAAATAAATAAATATTAAAAAAAAAAATCTATAACAGGTAGTCATCCTGTAAACGTTAAAATTTCCAGCAATAAGGACCTTTTTACCTGAAAAGGAAAATGTTTATCAAATAATTTTAATGAATAAAAAACAAAATGTCATTCTGTTTTCTCCTGGACATAGGAAACTTCCTTTGGGCACATGTGCTCCCTCTCCCCAAATATTTGTTTCTGTATTTTTTCCCTTTTTTTTCATGCTTGCTTCTTCACTTAAAATGACCATCCTGCTTGTGGAGAGTGTGTTTTTTATTTGAGACACAGTTTGAATTGATAATATTTTCCATGTGGTTGCTCCATGCATGAAGCTTGTATACTCCAGTTGCAGGGTGCCTGTAGCAGTCTACCTGAATCTCTTTGTAACTTTATAAAAGTCTGTGGAGCAATGACTGCATTTCCAGGCAGTGTGCAATGTGCTGGAGAAGCAGAATCTCAACTTTCTATAATATGCCACCGTAGAGGGGGGGACGTGACATCACCTTCAAATGTGTGTTTTAGATTTTCATGCAAGTCTTGTCTCTCCTTCTTGATTGTAACCCCCATGAGGATAGGATTGTTTCTGATCTTGTTTTACTGCCATAATATTTAATTCAATGTCATGCTTGATAAAACAACAGATCCGCACTGAGATGACACCTACCTACCTGTCATCTCTGTTTATCTGTCTATAACTCTAGATTTGAATTTTATTTCAACCTGTGTTATTACTTGGAGTGGAAAGGGAATCTTGTGTTCAAGATACCATAAAGGCTATAAGATCAAATAAATTGCCTCAGAAGATGTTACCGGCTCTGAGAAGTTGTAAAACAGACATAAATTGGCAGCTCCCAGTGGAAAAGTGATAGATTTGCTTCTCCTTATCACCATGAGAAATTGAGATTTCTATTGTATAATGCATTATTTCTCAACTTATTTTCCCCATCATTGCCTCCTAAGGAGCCCTTTAAAGATATTTTTAGACTTTTTTTTCTAATTGCCTGCATGAAATTGTAATATCACAGTACATTGTATATTTGCTCATGTGTAGTATATAGCCATAGATACATAGAGATAGAGATAGATTTGTGCTTTATATGTAAGAAGAATAAGATTTTTCACCCCCAAGATAAAACTCTCACCCACCCTCCTTGGGGTGATAACACCCCTCTTGAGAATGCATGGTGTAAAGGTTGCTACTTTTTATGATACTTAGGCTATAGTTGTATAGTTTCATTGTTTGGAGTCATGACCTAGAAGTAAAGCAATCATTTATCTGTTGACACCGTTTAAGATAATTTAATCCTAAAAGCATTAGGAAACTTTAGTGACATCTTTTTCTGTAAGTACATAAAGTTCCCAGAAGCCACTAGGCTTTCATCAATAAATTTCAAATCACAGCTGCCTCTACCAACATCACTGTTCAATGACTTTCATAATTTCATGAAACTATTTTTTAAAAAACAAAATCTTGGAGATAATATCATTTACAGTTTATTTTTCTATGATTTAGACTCTGTTGACTTTCTTTTGTTTTCAAAGTAAGATAAATGAAAAAGTTCAAATTCCTTTTCAAAGTTAAATTTATAGTTGTTATAGAAAGGATCTCAACAGTTAGTACTGACATAAGGTCTGGATATTCTTCAATTCAGGAGTTCAGGGATATGTACAAAAAGCTGAGAGTAATGTTACCATTAAAATAAAAACTGATTGGGACTTCCCTGGCGGTCCAGTGGTTGAGACTTCACCTTCCAATGCAGGGAGTGCAGGTTCGATCCTTGGTCGGAGAGTTAAGATCCCACATGCCTCACGACCAGAAAACCCAAACATAAAACAGAAGCAATATTGTAACAAATTCAATAAAGACTTTAAAAAAATGGTCCACATAAAACAAAAAAACTGATTGAAAGAAAATAGAGTAACAAGTAAAATGCTACTAATAGAAAAGAAAGTAGGAATGATTATTAATTGGCAGTAAGGTGTCAGCAAATCATCAGAAAACGATGTTTATCTTGCTGTTTGGTTTTGTTTTGCTTTGGTTTGTTTTGCTTTGGTTTGGTTCATACTGGCCATACAATACTTAAGGTGGGGAATTGGGGGAAGATAAATGATGTGAACGTTGATGAAACAACCACTCAAATACCATCCATCAAATGCCTGGGAGGACCATATGCATTCTGTCTGTCTGGCTAATTTCTACTCAACTCACTTTACCTTCTTGAAGAATCCTTCTCTGAGCTCCCCCAAGTCTAGGTGAGGATACCTCCTCTGTGCTTCCAGGAATACAGTACCTTTATTATTGCATATGTCCCAGGGCTGTGGTAATGGCCTGAATACTGCCTCTAGTTCAAACCGTGAAGCCCTGGAGGGCAGCGACAGTAACATATTTCTAGTTCTATCACCAGGGCTTAAAAGAGTGTCTTGCACACTGACAGGGCTCACTCATTTCTGAAATGAAACACTTCTCCCCACCCCCCCAAAGCAGATTTACAATTTCAAATAAATAATTCTAGGCATAAATAAAAATACTATGCTGTCTTTCTTTCCTTCTAGCATTTAGGAGGAAAATTAGTGAGAGATTTGGTGCTTTGTTTTTTCTCTTTATTCCCAATTTTATTTGTCTGTGGTAATATATTTACCCACTTGCCTCTTATCTCTCTTTTCTTTCACAGAAAATATTCTTCTACGTTTTTCCATTTCCTCACTACTTACTTATGTCTCACTTGTTCCTATCTGGGATCTATCTCCACCTCTACAAAATGAAGCAGTACTGAGCTTCCATGTCATGATAGCTTCTTCTTTTAAACATTGGAAAAAGGGAATAGCACTTAATATAAAAATGGTTGTAGCAAATAACTATTTCATGTATATATAAAATACATATATACGTATATAAAATATATTTTAAAGCAACATATAATTTTTAATTATCTACTTTTTGTAAGATCTCTGCAGTGAAAAAAGAAGACATAATTAAACGACCATTCTAAATAATAATCAAATAATGCATATTCTCAATGCATAATGTTTGAATTTCTATTATGGCACCTCTCACAGTTCTGGGATCAGAATCACTGACACGTTTCCAATTCCCTAGATAAACTGAGAACCATTGATATCACAGAATACTTATTTTTGCCTTTAATCTGTTTACTCACATACATTTAATGTTTTAAGCCCAAGAGACTCTATAAAGGGTGGTTGATTGACAATTTCTTTTTTGCTGGCAATTGTTGAAAATGTAATCATGAACAACTACCCAAAATAGTAACAATTGTAAATACTGGGAAAAGAAAATATCTTTTTTGGAATGCAGAGGAGTATAAAATTTTTATAAAGAGGCAGAGAATTTAAATGGACCGTGAACAGTTGATGGAATGTGAGTGGGCAAGAAAGAGGGAAGAGTGTTTCGGACAGAAAAAGCATCCTTAGAAAAGACAACAGGCCAGTCTCCATGTGAAATGGAGGATACGGCAAACTTGATAGTAACATCTCAACCATGGGCCCCCCAAGTTTTCCTGTCTAATAAATTCATGCTTTGTGTTGTTTTAGAACTAACTTCCTGGGGAAAATCTATATGACTATTGTAGCGTGTTAGAAAACATCCGCAAATATTTATTCCAATAATAGTTTTCTCTAAACAAAATATTTCATTGTTATCACTTGCTTATGAGGGAAGAGAATATTCACATAAGCTACTTTGTATTCACTAGTTCTGTTGATATCACTATACATATATTTTTTTAATTTGTATCATTTAAATGTGTATCCGAAGTCTGAGTACTGAAACTTAATTATTAGTAGATCAAATAAAACAAAAATCCAAGAAAAGGAGAGAGTTATGACTTTTCATAGTTTTATAAACAATTACATTCCTGACAAGGGAAAGAAGAATGACACATGATAAAATCGTAATGAAAAACTTAAAAGCAATCTATCTCTATAAATTCCTTTCTTATTATAAAATAATAAAACACTAATATACATTAAATGATATTTTCCACCAGTTCTTAAATTGCTCCTATTTAAGAAGAGAATTACCTTTAGTCTATTAAAACACTAAGGGACCCAACTTTGTATAGTACTGCCTAGTAAGAAGGAATGCACCTTCCGTGTTTTTCTCTTGCCTCTTGTTTTATTTATTGGGAAGAATAGAGGTAGCAGAGGATTATATGGATAAAACCATTAGAAATCTCCCTTCTGCCTCATGTTGCTTCTTTCTAAAAACTTTAAAACCCTTTAAAAGATTATGAAATCTTTTTTTCCCCTCTTAAATTCCTGAAATTGGGCTTATCTCTTTCTTCCTACAAATCTTAAATACGGTACGTATCATCAAAGACACAGAATCTACTGCAGACCTCAGTTGGTGCCTACTGAGATTATATAGAGAATTAGGTTTTATGTGTAGCCTAACTATCTCCCCCTAAATAATAATATGTAAACTTAAAATTTTGCTCTACTTCAAAAGGCCAAAGTGTATGACATTCTTTGTGTGCTTTTGTACGGTTATATACGTCAACTTACAGCAAAAATTACATCGGAAAATCTTAATCAGTATGAAAAAAATTCAAATTCCTGGAACATATGAAAATTCAAACTCAAAAATACAGTAGTAAAAGAAGATGAGATTTATACCTCTACAGGAAAGAGCTAGTTTATTTTAGATGGTTTCTAAACTAACTTTTCTTGCCTCAGTCTTCTCTGTACATGCACTTGTGTGCACATGTGAAAACAAGAAGGAATTTAGAGAAAGACGACTCAGGGTCAGATCTCAGCTCTGTCTTTGAAGGGCTGGGTGGCTTTTCTATACACTGAGTGATTGTACTTAACATGCTACTTTAAAAATGTAATGGGTAAAGCTGTATCCATCTATGGAATACATTTTTTTTTTTAAACGAACACAGTCAGAAACGCACTAATCACTCCTTAAGAGAAAATATGTACTTAGGATTACAGCTCTAATTTCTCACTTCACCTAATATCAGTAGCCTTTATTCAAAGAAGCTATTTTTTTTTCTAAAATCCATTGTAGTGGTAGATGTGAAAGATGTTGAGTGGCAGGAAAATAAACAAGGGGTAAACAGACTAGCCCTTTATAGCTGTGTTAGTTCAGATTAGGTTCATTTGTGACTGACAGAAAGTGCACAATAATATTGGTTTAAGAAAGATTTGTTTTTCTTTCAAAAAAAAAGGAAAAGAAAAACCATGGAAGCAACCAGACCACATCTGGAATGGGAGTTCACTGATCTTTCTATCTTCTTGTTTTGTCATTCTTAACGTAGGATTTCTTCCTTGAGATCCAAGATAGATGCTCTGATTTCAGAAATCGTAGCTGCTTTCCAGCTATCAGAAAAGAAGAAGAGGCTTATCTTTAAAGGCATTTCCAAGAAGTTAAAGATTTCTCAGTTTCACTCTTAGCTTTGAGTGTCCATGTGGCCAAGTTCCGGCCACTAAGTTGCAAATGGAAGTGGCATGTTTGGCTTTTTGGAAGTGCATGCGAAGGGAGGTCCAGAGGCTCCAGCTCATATTTTACATTCACCGTTATGGAACTCAGTCTTTCAAGTGAAGCCAAAGGGAATTATTGCAAGTAGGAAAGGAGCATGATCAGACTGTGTCTCAGAAATATCACTAAAGAAGTAATATGGATAAGATACAAGGATGTAATGTACAGCACAGGGAATAGAGCCAATATTTGATAATAACTACAAATGAAGTACAATCTATAAAAATATTGAATCACTATGTTTTAAAAAATAAAAATTGATAAAAATAAAATAAGCCTCAGGCAAATTTGATATATAGATTACTAGTAATATGCATATATATGAGTAAAATATTGTCAAGGAACATATTTATCAATACGTATACATGCAAGCATATACGTAATAATGTATACATTTATTGGAAGTGCATGTTTGGATATTTTTGAAGTTTTGGAGTGGGCAATTATAGAAGTTTGGAGAGCACTTGTCTAGACGAGAGATACACAGGAAAGTGATAATACGTGTGTGTGTGTGTGTGTGTGTGTGTGTGTGTGTGTGTGTGAGAGAGAGAGAGAGAGAGAGAGACAGAGAGAGAGAGAACTGCTTTAATGAGAACATAGGATTCACTAAGCGCACAAGAGGGCACATAATTGTTAGTGGGGGGGTGCAGCGTGGAGGCAGGACAACTTTTCAAAAGATGTGGTCCTTGAATTGAATTGTCAAAGTGAGAAGCAAAGGTGATCTGGGCAGAATCAACTGCCTGTGCAAAGATGTATGCACAAACCAGCATTAAAAATGTAGGAACCACAGCTGGTTCAGTGTGACTGGAAGCTACATTATATGTCAGGCGCGGGATGACAGACAAGGCTGGAGGGGATGTAGGTCATATTTTTTATATAATTTTCCAGAATAAAGGGAAGTTTCCATTTTATTTTATTTTTTTGCCACACCACGCAGCTGGTGGGATCTTAGTTCCCCAACCAGGGATTGAACCCGGGGCCACAGCAGTGAAAGCACCGAGCCCTAACGACTGGACCACCAGGGAAGTCCCAAGAAGTTTCCATTTTAAAATGTTTCTCAAAATGTTTCAACTATACCACCTTTTACTTTTTGCCAAAATTAATTGGTTTTCAAACATTAATTTTTAAAATTGGGATTGTATATCTTTTTTATAATATGAATCATTTCCAAATTATTATATAGAAAAAAGGGAACACTTTGATAATTTTGCAGGTTAGTTAAAGTTACTGCAAACACTGAAGAAAACTTAAGACCTCTGAAAATCTCCAAAACTTTTTCAAATGTTTCTAAACATCAGCTTATTCTAAATAGTAGATATCATGGTTGACTCTTCTAATTTTCAGTGTTTAGCATTATTTTTATTTTTACCCCCTTTTTCTTATTTTTTCAATCCTAATATTTGTAGAAAAATGCACAACTTGAGATCATTACCTTGATTTTTCTCAAAAGAAAGGGGAAATTTATTATTTTTCTACAACACATTATGCTGCTTATATTCAAGCAGAATGGTTGAATGTTTGTGATAAGAATAAATATTCCAGTATACAAATAAAGTATAACTATTATCCAAAAAAAGGAAGCAATATGGAGAACTTAACAGAAAGTATGTTCACAGTGGGGAAGGGAAAAACTGGCCTCAGGGAGAGTAGAAAACGGTTAATGCAATAGGACATCCCAAAAATGGAGAGAAAGGAGCAATATGAGAAATGACCAAAAAAAAAAAAAAAAAGTCTTGTCCGCTGCTTGGACGTGGAGGATCAGAGAGAATGGTCTAGGATAAGCCTCATATTTATACCTTTAGTAACTGGGTGAAAAATAGTGCCACGACAAGAATAGGGCATAAAAGAAGAGGCATAGCCATGTAGAAAAGTATCATAAGTTAAGTTCCAGATATGTATGGTGAATGTAATGCCTATGAGATATCCAGTTGATGGAAAACTTCAGCACAGAGGTGAGAACACAAGACCTGGGACTAGATAAGATTGGATGGCTAGAATTCTGGGGCAAGGTTTTCCTACATTTTTTAATACTTGAGCACACATGGATGTTTCATCTCATTGTACAAACAAATAAGCCTGGTGACTCTCAGTCCTCAAGCCTGGCTCTAGCTGCACCATCTCACACACTGCAGGCTGAGCTGTGGCTAACACAGCACACCTGTAATCCACTGGGGCTTGCAGATGTCAAAAAGTCCTTCCCTGCCGAGGGCACTGCTGCTCAAAATGTGGTCCTTTAACCAGAAGAATAACCATCACCTGAGAGGCTGTTAGAACTGCAAACTCACCACGACTTACTGAGTCAGAATCTGCATTTTATCCAGCCCGGCAGATGAGTCATAAAGCACATTCAGATTTGAAAAGCACTGTCTTAAAAACACCAGCTTCTAAGGGATGAGCAGAAGGAGAGGTACGGGCAAAAAAAAAGAAGAAAAAAAAAAAAAAAGGAAGGGGAAAAAAAAAAAAAAAAAAAAAAAAAAAAAGGATGGGGATTATGATAAGAGAAAAATGAGAACTAACACGGAGTGCGTCAGACAACCAAAAAGAAAAGTTTTGGAAATAAAAGAATGATCAATAACACAATGATATCAAATGCCATAAAAACCAAAAGAAATGTGGAAGATTATAAATAGCCTTTTGATACAAAAATACATGTACAGCTATGTTAGAAGATTGAATTGTGCGTTAAAGAAAAATATAGATTCCCTTTTTTAGAAGAGGCTATACTGCATGAGGAAGTAACAGTGGACACAGATGTGGCAGGCACTTCTTCATTTGCTTGTTTAATTTTGCTTTTACAATGAAAGGAGATTTGAGCTTGCTCACATCCTGGAAGAAAGAAGTCAGTAGATTAGGAAATGCTTAGGAAAACACAAGAGAGGTTCAGAAGAGAAAGGGCAAAGTCACTGATGAGGTGAAAAGGAAGAGTTTTAAGAGCAGTCGTTGAGGGGCAGCTTTTGAACCAGAAGTCTTAAGTCTTTCTCTGGGACCGGAGGCAGAATGTGGCAGGCGGTAGAGACGGGAATTGTGATTTTGTTATTCAGTTGCATGCTCAGTTATCTCTTTGAAGTAGGAGACAAGGTCATTAGTCGAGATAAAGATGAACAACGAAGCAGACAGGTTTAGGCTGATTTAATGGTTACAAAACACAGAATATAGCTGAGTCCACATTACCTCTGGTACTGGACAGGCTGTGCTCCCAGCTTTCTTGGAAGAGTCGGTCCAGCCCCGTGAGAGCAAAAGCCCCCATCACTCTGCAGAGGAGCGGGATGAAGCCTAGGACATGATCTTTATTCAGGCCTCGCTCATTTAGGTGGCAAAGTCAGAGGTAGAGCCCACATCACCTCATTCAAATTAACTGCTTATTTTTCCAAAAGAGCACAGTGATTTAGGCTCTTCTACACTAGAAAAAGGAATGATCACATCATTCTTTAAAAGGTGAAATGTGGCTCATTCAGCTAGAATCACAGTAAGTTTTTTTTAATGAATAGTTTCATCAAAAAATATAAGAATGAGACCCACTTTCAAACTTTTTGCTCTTCTCAGGGTTCTATACATGAACACCATGTGTGGCAGTGTAGGTGTGTCCACTCACATCTCTGACCCGTTTCTTTTCAATCTTGAAAATAGGTAGTCTTTTCCTAGGAGGCATTACCTCCAGAGATTTTGTTATGCTTGATTAAAGGAAAACATGTTCTTACAGGAAGAGGAAATAACTTCTATAATCTAGAAGCTTTTACAATCCTTTTGTTTCCTGGGAAACTGTAAATGTCTTGCCCAAAATAGTTTAGGCACCTAAGTAGAAGGAAGGTGGAAACGGGAAGAAAGAATGGAGGTGAGGCAGAGGGAGAAGGGTGTATATAACCTCAGATGAATATTAGCTTTAAGTATGATGTACAGTCACTGATTGTATCTTGCTAAGCTCTTCTCACTCTTAATTTTTAAAAAGAATATAATCCAATAAAAACCTTGATGTGTAGTCTAATTTTCGCTAGAGGGAAATTGAACAACACTATACTCACTGCTACATTTACCTTTCCTTACCACTTCCAATTATAAACTCCTTTTTGCTTTATTGTTTGATTCCCTTCTTTTTTCTGTGCCATTCCTCTCTCCTTAAAGGAATGTAACGAACAGACAAATGTAGGGCTTCCTGCACCACAGGAAGAAAAATGTCCAATAACTCAAATATGCTTAAGTCAGAACACATTCCATTGAAAGGTGACATTAACATAAACATTTGTAGTCACACAAAAGGGAATATCTACCATAATCTGAATAAGTCGGTGCTCTGCTGGTTCAATATTATTACAGAAAACAACCTTAGCATGGCTCCACTTTAATATTCTTTTCAGGTTCAGAGACTCAGAGACTGGTGCTTTAAAAATATCATGGTTTTATGCCCTCAATCTTATTGATTTGGGGATTTATAAAAATGCATTTTATTAGTAAGCATTCATGCAAGCACAATTAGATCAAAATAAAGCAGTACTACTTCTGCTGTATTGTTTCCTTTGTAAATATAACTCAGTTAAACATCTCAAGTAAAAGGATGATTTCTGTATCACTCATTTCTGGCTTGTGGGTTTATGGTGCTTTTTTCCCCTTATTTTACTGTATTTTTATGAAATACAGTAGATTAATAGATTAAAATGAAATTTAGAGAATGTGTTTTTGTTGTTGTTGTTGTTGTTTTTCTGCAGTATGCGGGCCTCTCACCGTTGTGGCCTCTCCCATTGCGGAGCACAGGCTCCGGACGCGCAGGCTCAGCGGCCGTGGCTCACGGGCCCAGCCGCTCCGCGGCATGTGGGACCCTCCCGGACCGGGGCACGAACCCGTGTCCCCCACATCAGCAGGCGGACTCTCAACAACTGAGCCACCAGGGAAGCCCGAGAATGTGTTTTTTAAAAAGTTTTATGCACATTTTAAAGGTCTAAGTGGTGTTTTGTCAAATAAGATTCAGGAGAGCAGCACAATTCTTTTTTTTTTTTTCCCGCGGTACGCGGGCCTCTCACTGTTGTGGCCTCTCCCGTTGCAGAGCACAGGCTCCGGACACGCAGGCTCAGCGGCCATGGCTCACGGGCCCAGCCGCTCTGCGGCATGTGGGATCTTCGCGGACCGGGGCACGAACCCGTGTCCCCTGCATTGGCAGGCGGACTCTCAACCACTGTGCCACCAGGGAAGCCCTATCCGTCTCATGATATATTTCAAGTACTATTTTTACTCCTCTATTCCAAAAATACTTATATAATATCTCAGTGGTTTTATATAATGTCTCATTATATTTATATAATATCTCAATCAGTGTTCCAGGATTTGGGGGTATAATAGTAAATAAGCAAAAATCCCTGCTCTTAAGAAGTTATCTTCCAGCAGAGGAAAACATAAAAATAAATAAGTGAATGAATAGTATTTTATCTAATAATATGTTTTATGGAGAAAAGTAAAGCAGAAACAGATAGGGAAGAGAGAAAATGTGAGAAGGGAAGACATTTTCTTTTTTTTAATTAATTTTTATTGGAGTATAGTTGATTTACAATGTTGTGTTAGTTTCTGCTTTATATCAAAGGGAGTCAGTTGTACATATACATATATCCATTCTTTTCCCATGTAGGTCATTACAGTGTATTGAGTAGAGTTCCCTGTGCTCTACAGTCAGTCCTTATTAGTTATCTGTTTTATATATAGCAGTGTGTATATGCAGAAGGGAAGACATTTTCAAGGAGACCTTTTGAGTGAAGACTTGAAGGTGACGAGGGAGCCATACAGTGGGACCTAGAGGAGATTGGTTTAGGTAGAAGGGGTGGCAAGTGTGATGGCCCTTAGGTGCCAGCATACTTACTAAAAGTTTTCAAAGAAACCATCCAGTAAAATATCATTGCAAATTTCTGTTTTTCAATATAGATAACCTATGACATTGGATATGTGTCTCTTAGATGTTTTAAAACCATGCTTTAATTCAACAGGTCCAAAATTGAACACATTATCGTAACTCTCAAAGCTGGTCCCCCTTTTCCCGCTGTCCTATATCAGTGAATGATGTTTCCATCCATACAGTTGCTCTAGCCAGAAAGCTGGGTCGACATCACTTAACTACTGCTGTATAACACATTATCCTGAAATTTAGTGCGTTAAAACAACAATGAATGTTCATTGCATGGGTCAGAAATTCAGGAACAGCTTTAGATGTTCTAGCTCAGAATCTTTCGTCAGGTTACTGTCAAGATGTCAGCCATGGTTGCAGCCACGTGAAGGCTTGACTGGTGAAGAGACTCTGATTTCAAGTTGGCTCAGTCAAATGACTGGCAACTTCGTGAATCCTATTGGTAGAAGCTCTCATTTTCTTCCATGTAGCTACTTGAGTGGCTGAGGGAAGAGTGAATGACCCAGAAGAGAGCTGGGTGGAAGTAGCAATGCATTTTATGATCAAACTACAGAATTCATGTCATCAAGAATTTACATTGTGTAGGCAGCATTCAAGAGGAGGAAAATTAGGCTCCACCCTTTGAAGGGAGGTGTGTCAAAAAATTTAAATAAGCATTTTTAAAATCATTGCAATCACGCTTGAAACATTTTCCTCATTCCCAACCAGTACCAAACCATCACTAAATTTTATGGATTTTATCAGTGATATATATATCTCTTAGATTATTCTACTCTCTCCAACCCCACTGCGATCAAAATTACTCACACTATCCTCAGCTCTCACTTTGACCGCAGGAGTTGTTTCCAAATGGGAGCTGTAAAGACAGAAGTCCAAAATGTGATCCATGAGGCACTGCATGATTAGGTACCTACAGCCGTCTCCAGCCTCATTTGTTATTACGTTGACACTTTCTGTCTCTATTCCAGACACACTAACATTCCTTTAGTCTCTGTCCTTCCCATGACACCACAGGTTCTAAGATATTTTCTCTTGTATGTCTATTCAGTCTTTTTCTGCCTGAAATTCTGGACTACTATTTCAGCAGCCCCTCCTCCTAGAAGTGTTCACTGAATTTATACCAATTGATAGACTTCTTTTGATTATTTAAAATCTTGCTAGAATACCAGAACTGAAATAAAACTATTAAACTAAAGACAATATAAAACCAGAATTGCTTTAAATATTCATTCAGTAGTTGATTTCTGAAAACTAAATGTCCTGAATAAGAAGTTATTTAAGGAAGAGTGGTAAACAAGTGTGTCAGTTAGGGGCCCTATAATTATACATTTGCAATATGACTTTGAACTTCTCTTACTAAGGTGCCTTCAACCATGAATTGAATTCATAAGCTAGGATGGGTCCATCAGATTTTTTCTTTATGGTGCTCAGTATTTCCTGAGTTTGTTGGTATTTTCTACACTTGGATTTCATGAGATACTATTATACCATTCAGGGCCCTTTTACATTAATTAGCTTGAGTGAATTTCTCTTTATTTCAATTAAAAATATCCCTGACCAAAAGAGTCATGCTGGGCTTCCCTGGTGGCGCAGTGGTTGAGAGTCCGCCTGCCGATGCAGGGGACACGGGTTCGTGCCCTGTTCCGGGAAGATCCCACATGCCGCGGAGCGGCTGCGCCCGTGAGCCATGGCCGCTGAGCCTGCGCATTCGGAGCCTGTGCTCCGTAACGGGAGAGGCCACGGCAGTGAGAGGCCCGCGTACGCAAAAAAAAAAAAAAAAAAAAAAAAAAAGAGTCATGCTATCAAAGGCAAAATCCAAACATTGGCTTAAGAATTTGACATTTTTTGAAACATATGTGTAGAATATGTCATTTGTTTTACTGCAATTTTCTGTGAAAAATGTGTACCATTTTTAAGTCTCCATTTTTATACTGGTTAAAGAATATCTGGCTTGCCCAACGTGAAGCAACTAGTTAATGACAAAACTAGAACAAAATGTAAGCCTCCTGGCTGTCCATCTGGAGCTTCAGCCATTCTACTATGATGATTTTCATTTAATTATCTTGGGCACTGGACATATAATAGAACTATTGAGTCTATTCTAAGTAATTTTCAATGTTTCTGAAATGCTTAATTAGTTTTCTTTAAAATAAACAAGTCATTAAGAAGCTACAAATCAATGAGTTAATTAGCTGTGTTATGGCCTTTTAGATTTTTCAGTTGAAATAAGCTGATGTCAAAACTATAAAGAAGTAAACTACTACCCATGAGAATAGACAGTTTCCATAGAAGTTATAACAATTAGCATGAGTTTTGAGCACAGCATTTTGAAAGCATTTAGTAAAACTGAGTGACTTTATGATAAAAATAAATTTTGTAGATGAAACGAACAAACTTGTATAACGATGAGAGTTAAGAAACCTCAGATGACTACACTATCTATCCCTGTCATCTACTTTTTCTTTTTTACATCTTTATTGGAGTATAATTGCTTTACAATGGTGTGTTACTTTCTGCTTTATAACAAACTGAATCAGTTATACATATACATATGTCCCCATATCTCTTCCCTCTTGCATCTCCCTCCTTCCAACCCTCCCTATCCCACCCCTCTAGGTGGTCACAAAGCACCGAGCTGATATCCCTGTGCTATGCGGCTGCTTCCCACTAGCTATCTGTTTTACGTTTGGTAGTGTATATATGTCCATGCCATTCTCTCACTTCGTCCCAGATTACCCTTCCCCCTCCCCATATCCTCAAGTCCATTCTTTAGTAGGTCTGTGTCTTTATTCCCGTCTTGCCCCTAGGTTCTTCATGACATTTTTTTTTCTTAAATTCCATATATATGTGTTAGCATATGATATTTGTCTTTCTCTTTCTGACTTACTTCACTCTGCCTGTCATCTACTTTCACTGGAGTCCTCCTTCTCCACCTGTCCTATCCCTCCACCTCCTATCCCACACCTATAACCCTGTATTAACCCTTCATATACAAACACGCAAACAATATGTAACTTACCACTGACAACTAGCAAGCATTGAACAGACATACCTACTAAGTCCTAATTTATGTAAGCACTGAACGTAGACACCACTGCAATCAGGTCTGGCTAAAAAAGTACCCATCACATTCTAATTGACAATTCTCCAGTTCCACCATTAAATGACGATTTTCAGACATATAACTTTGCTTTAATTTTCTCTTTCAGATTTCTATATCCTGATTTTCCCGTTTCTAAATATTTGTTCTAGGTTCTTCCCTGATTATTCATAAGCATCACTCCTAACTTGGGCAGAAGGACAGAAGGATGAAAATGTTGGACACTCTCTGGTGTATAATATTTGACCTCTCCATCACTATATTTAGTTAATTCATTTCAAAAATACTTATCCAGTTATTTACTGTGGGTGCTCTGGATTACTTCTGGGGCTATTAAAACACATGCAACAGTCATGAGTTTTGCTTAAATATAAGATCCTATAAAGTCAGAGATAGACATTGATTGATTAATCTTATTAAAAATACAATTACATGGGCTTCCCTGATGGCGCAGTGGTTGAGAGTCTGCCTGCCGATGCAGAGGACACGGGTTTGTGCCCCGGTCCGGGAGGATCCCACATGCCGCAGAGCGGCTGGGCCCGTGAGCCATGGCCGCTGAGCCTGCGCGTCTGGAGCCTGTGCTCCGCAACGGGGAGAGGCCGCAACAGTGAGAGGCCCGTGTACCGCAAAAAAAAAATACAATTGTAACAAGTGCTGTTAATGAGATACAAATTTGATAAATATTGTAACAGGATTTTGCAGAATGAGATAGAATAGGTAAGGCTTCCTGAGGAAATGATGCTTAAACCCAGATCACAAAGATAAGTAGAATTTAATTAAATGAATAGAAGAACAATGAGTATTCCAAAGGTAATGCCTAGCAGTAGGTTGTACCAGAGGAGCTGAAGAGGATATGGTGAGATGTGGTTGGATTATGGATAAAATTATAAGGTAGGACCAACTGGAAGGATATGATATGTGGAATACAAGAGGAGTCAAGAGTTATCAAAGATTTTCCAGCTGAGAAATGTAAAGATTTTGTTACCATTAACGAAGTTTGAAAAGAATGGAAGAGAAACAAGCTTGTGTGGGAATAGCAGGAGTTTAATGTATGTTTGCTTTTATCAGAGAGCTAGGTTGCTAGCAATCTGTGATTATTTTATTCCAGTTTCAGAAATGGAGACAATTCCAAGCTATGCTTAGCTTCCTGCTAAGACTTCTGTATTTGTTTCATTCTTACTCAGCAGCTGTAATTCTTTGCGATCTCAGACCACCTCATAGGAGTTCACGCCTTTTTGTCCCCCTAAAATCCATAAAGCTTTCAAAACTTGTACACAGATTGTTAACCTCTCAGCTGGTACTCTGAAGTTTATTGCCATCCTTAAGGGAAACTCACTTCTGTAAGTTTCCTTGTCTTAGATCTTAGCCATGTGACTTTTCACTGTGTTTTTAGCTCTCTGATGCACAGTTTTTTCTTTTTAACCTTGTCTAGTGTTTTCAGTGGGAAGTTTAATTTGATTTAAAATATTGGCTTATAGGGACTTCCCTGGTGGTGTAGTGGTTAAGAATCCACCTGCCAATGCAGGTGACACGGGTTCTAGCCCTGGTCCGGGAAGATGCCACATGCCGTGGAGCAAATAAGCCCGTGCACCACAACTAATGAGCCTGCGCTCTAGAGCCCGCACGCCACAACTACTGAGTCCGCGTGCCACTATTACTGAAGCCCACGTGCCTAGAGCCCGTGCTCCGCAACAAGGGAAGCCACCGCAATGAGAAGACCACACACCACAATGAAGAGTAGCCCCTGCTTGCTGCAACAAGAGAAAGCCCACACACAGCTACGAAGACCCAATGCAGCCAAAAATTAATTAATTAAAAAAAGAGAATAAATAAGATAAAAAAATAAAAATAAAATATTGGCTTATAAATTTAATATCTGAGTAGCCTGGGAAAAAACCTCTTTACCTTAGTGTCTTCATCTGTAATACATAGGTAATAATATCTAACTAGAAAAGTTGTTATGAGAATAAAATGATATCATATATATACATGAATTCTGTGCCTGAGAGATCAGGAAGCAGCTACCATTTTTATTGTTAGGTGAATTTAAAATAACCCAAGCCTCATCAAACTGCAGAGAGAAATGAAATCGCTTTAAAATGATAATCATATTTCACTGGCACATTGCTCACAGTGGGAAGAATCAAGATCCCAGTACCCTTTTAATTTTGAGTTATTTCTCTGAGCCTCCAAGGGTATTCTAGAATAGTCCTTTTATATTCTTCCACTTTGGCCTCCTTTTAAAATAATTAATATTAAACAATCAACTTAAAGCCTGCTTCACTGCCTGTGTCATCATGGTAAACAATCTGTCCTCTTCTAAGGCAGGATGCTTTAGCGTGAAATGCTCAAAACATCACGTATTCTCAGATGTTTCAGTTTCTCTTTAGTTCTCCCATAAAGAGACTAAAGCCATAAAGAATTGGAAAGAATGTTCATCTCTCCAGTTCTGGGTTTTATTTTTCAAACTGTGGGCTTGAAATATCAATTGCTTGTGTCTGCAGCTCAGAAAGTTCCAAATAATAGTAACTGTGACAATTTTTTTTTCACTAAGTGTTGTAACCCCATAGGACTGGTTTATAAAGCTAGAGAATACATAGTCAACTGTCTTTCCCGCTTATACCCCAAACCTTCTCTGCCTCAAGAGTCTGGGCACTGATTTATTCCCCATAAGTCACTGTGCTTCTGTGCAAATCAACTCATGAAAATAGATGCACAGAGATTTGTGGCCCTCGTGCCAAGACTCATCTCAAACCCATATTACGTTTCCTAGCTACAGCTTTCATATTTTCTCTCAATTTTAAGGTGCATTTAGCGGAGTGAAATAAGTATGGACAATTATATTAAATCCATCTTTACAGCATCTCTATTTAGCAGTTATTTCTGCCCTCCAAAAGTGGATATATTTTACTTTCTTGTCTCATTAAAGAGGAAGGGAGGGGATAGAAGGGGAGGGGGAGAGACTTATCTTTTTGATGGATTTTGGTATTTGATTTTAATGCTTAAAAAATATAGGCTTCTGCCAGTCTCTCAGAAATTGAAGTCTCTGAACTTTCAAGTGACAAGTCATTATAAAAATAAGAATATATAAGATTCTTAAGTGAAAAATGTGTAAATTGATGGGAATGTGTATGAGCCCACCTAGAGTTTCCAAGAAAGTTAATAGTAAATTCAGTACTTGGCACAGCATAGAAAAGACAAGCCAAGTGTGGGAGCCAGGCAAATTTGTGCAGAGATTGTTTTGAGATTTTCATAAATAAAAGACTTCTAAAATATCCAAAGATGCTTCCTTCAAAAATACTGATCATGAGTCATTTGCTAACAACTTAGTAACTTGCTATAAATATGTTGAAAGACAAGGTTTAGATAAAAAAAAAAAATGGACTTCATAATAAAGTTTCTTATCCAAAATCCATTCTAGGGACTTCCCTGGTGGTCCAGTAGTTAAGACTTCTCCTTCCACTGCAGGGGGATGTGGGTTCGATCCCTGGTCTGGGAGCTAAGATCCCACAAGCCTCAGGGCCAAAAAACCAAAACATAAAACAGAAGCAACACTGTAACAAATTGAATAAAGACTTTAAAAATGGTCCACATCAAAAAAAAAAATCTTAAAACAAAACAAAAACCCCCAAAATCTACTCTAAATGCAACTTAGATTTCTTCTTACTGCCTCCCCCTAACCTGAGTTTTTTTTCCTTTTAAGAATTTTTTTTTTTTATACTGGAGTATAGTTGATTTACAATGTGTGTTAGTTTCAGGTGTACAGCAAAGTAATTCAGTTATGCGTATACATATATCTATTCTTTTTCAAATTATTTCCCGTTTAGGTTATTACAGAATATTGAGTAGAGTTCCCTGTGCTACACAGTAGGTCCTTGTTGGTTGTCTATCTTATATATTGTAGTGTGTGTATGTTCATCCCAAGCTCCTGATTTATCCCTCCCCCTCCCCCTTTCCCCTTTGGTAACCATAAGTTTGTTTTCTAAGTCTGTGAGTCCATTTTTGTTTTGTAAATAAGTTCATTTGTATCATTTTTTAAAGTATTCCGCATGTAAGTGATATCATATGATATTTGTCTTTCTCTGTCTGACTTACTTCATTTAGTGTGATAATCTCCAGGTCCACCAATGTTACTGCAAATGGCATTATTTCATTATTTTTAATGACTGAGTAATATTCCATTGTATATACGTGCCACATCTTTATCCATTCATCTGTCGATGGGTTCCTTCCTTGTCTTGGCTGTTGTAAACAGTGCTGCAATGAACATTGGGGTGCATGTATCCTTTCGAACCATGTTTTTGTCTGGATATATGCTCAGGAGTGGGATTGCTGCATCATATGGTAGCTCCCCCCACCCTGAGTTTTAACAACTTAAGAAAAATGTTTTTGAATATGTAAGTATAGATGATATTGACTATTTAAAGATTAGAGTAAGATCTCAGATTGGTCACACAGAGCCTCATACTGTGTATGTATGTATTTATTACTATAAGCTCTCTTAAATGATTACAGTTGTCTGAAGACAGTCTACCATTTCTCCTACGGTGCTAGTCTCCATGGTGCTAGATATTACTGTAATAGGAAGAAAGTTCTAGGAGAAATATACCAGAGCAAGAGTTGTAGGTGATTAGAAGTCTCCCCATATGCACAGACTCCACCATTTTCAGAAGCGAAGGGATAGCCTGTGTAGAAATGCTTTTTAGCCAAATACCCAATGTAATTTTGCCAACAGTAATTCCTTTTGAGTCAAAACTGTGAATCTTTAGAAATAAAATCAATTGTCCATAAGTCACTGAATGGCTCTCGTGTCACTGAAAGAAATATAACTAGTAAAGAAATCTGGACTATTTCTCTGCTCAGAATTTTCTCATTTATTAATAGGTATTATCATGCAGAGCTTGGTTATGAATCCCTGTTATAAAACATGAAGGTTTTGCTCGAAGTGGCAGGAACAAAGGAGCCAGCCTATCATTCTCCTCACTATAATCTCACTTCCCAGCTTCTGTGCTCTGATCCTTCCCAAGGATTCTCTGTAGAACCCAGATGGGCCCAGACAGAGTAATCTACTGAACTGTGAACACTACAGATTCAAGTTTGTGTTCTACATACTTACCATTCCTAACAGAGTGCTTTGCACCTAACAAATTGTATGAGAACTCAGAATTCATTGTTTCAACATTTAACAGATATTTAAATACATTTTGGCATGAGAAGGTATATCTTTACAATTTTATTGTTATAAGTTGCTTTAATTGTATTGTTAGTAAACCTCTCAGCTTATACAAGTCTTTAAAAAGTTTATGTATTATAATTTTAAAATAATTTATCATCTCTTACCTACCTTCACTCCATCTCAGTCCAATGTGTATTTCATGTATTCTTCTCAAAGCTCATTAATCAAATTATATTAGGGATTTTATTAATTTTTAAGTATAACATCAAAAGAATGTCTCTTAATAGAATATTTACTGGTATTTAGTCAATTACAAGTGGTGACTATTTGTTATGGGGAAACCCAGAAGGTAAACTCTGTATCTTTTCTTTTAAAAGCAAATCTTTACATTACTTATGAGAAAAGATTTTTTTTAGAGTCTTACAAAATAGTATTATGAGAGTTAGCTGTTACCACAGGAGTGACTACAATTATCCAGAGAGAAAGATGGATGGAGCTGCGAGGAGTGTGGCTCTTTAAAACACAAATACAATAAAAACAAATATAAAAAGAAATCTAGGAACACACTGTCAGATCAGTGATAACAAAATTAGTGGAATACCGACCTCTGTAAATTCCCTTCTTCGTAAAAGCAGTGAGAAAACTGTCAAAAAAAGTGACAACTTGTTCAGAACTCTGGTAATTAATCAGAGATGTGCAGTAATCCACGAATTAGTTTAATCAAGAAAAACATCTGAATCTTGGTAATAACAGTGGGATTTCTGGTGTTATAACTTGCCCTATTCCCATCTCCCTGTCTCGAGCTCCACGGTAGCATTGTAAGCCAATAGCCTTCAATAACAGTAAAAATAGCAGCCTGGCAGCTACCAGAGGGGACAGAATGGAGTTTGAATTCCTTTAAAACCATATTCTTGGAAAATTGTCATTATTTAACCTGTCTGGAGGTTTTCTGGGATACCCCACTCACAAGACTTTTATTTGACCTAACTTGGAGCTTACCCTTTCCTGGAGATGTTTGTCAAATTTTTAACGTCATGAGTACCTGAGGCAGTAGAGAACAGTGGGTGCAGACTAACCATGAATCTTAAAAGAAAAAGCAGCAGGGCTTCCCTGGTGGCGCAGTGGTTGAGAGTCCGCCTGCCGATGCAGGGGACACGGGTTCGTGCCCCGGTCCAGGAAGATCCCACATGCCGCGGAGCGGCTGGGCCTGAGAGCCATGGCTCCTGAGCCTGTGCGTCCGGAGCCTGTGCTCCGTAGCAGGAGAGGCCGCAACAGAGAGAGGCCCGCGTACTGCAAAAAAAAAAAAAAAAGAAAAAGAAAAAGCAGCAGAATGATATGTTCATAGGGGTTTAGAAAAGCTCCACATATTCTTGGGCATCTAGAAGTCCACACGTTATGTACAAGGCTGTGAGCATTCCGTATGGTGGGCTGAACTGCATCCTTCCAAAATTTCACATGTTTAAGTTCTAACTCCCAATATCTCAGAACATGACTTTATTTGTAGATAATTAAGGTATAATGGAGTCAAATTGGTGGACCCTAATCTGATATGACTGGTGTCCTTCTAGGAAGAGATTAAGACATAGACACACAAAGAGGAAGGACCATGTGAAGACACAGAGAGAAGACGGCCACCTACAAGCAAGGATGGAGGCCCTCAGAGGAAACTAGCCCTGCCAACAACTTGGATTCCTAGCCTCCAGAATTGTGAGAAAATTAATTTCTGTTGTTTAAACCACCCAGTCAGTGGTAATTTGTTAAGAGAGTCCTGGCAAATGAATACACCCAGGGCTGTATGCATGCTCAGGAAGAACCCAGAGAGACCCTGAATTCTCAACTCTGGAGGCCTTTGGGCCCTGTGTAAATAGGAGGTAAAGGCTAAGGCAGATTTGTCAACTGCCTGACTCAAAGTTGAAGCAAAACCCCATGAACTCAGGACCCCCAGCAAATACTATGAGATTTATTGGTCCTGGGAATTTTAAAAAATCCCTGTCCAATTATTAGCTGATCTCTAAGCTAAGTGAAAAGATATCGCATAGTCATATACGATAAATAATATAGACTTTACAGAATTTGTTCAGAAAAGTCAATTACTAGGCAAAGACCGTAAATCAGCTATTTTAAAAACATTCAAAGAGCTAAAAGAAACCATGTCCAAAGAACTGGAGAGAAAGTATGACAATAATGTCTCACCAAATACAAAATACCAACAGAGAGATAGAGATTACAGAAAGAACAGCAGAGAAATTTTGGATTTGAACGGTACAGTAACTAAAATGAAAAATTCACAGGAAGGCTTCTTGTAGTTTCCTCTGACTGCTGTAACAATTTACTACAAACTGGGTGGCATAAAACTGCAGAAATTTATTTTCTCAGAGTTCTGGATGCCAGAAGTCTGAAATCAGTTCACTGGGCCCAAAACAAGATGTGAGGAGGACCATGCTCCCTCAGAGGTTCTAGGGGAGACTCAGTCCCTTCCTATTCCAGCCTCTGTTGACCGCCGGCATTCTTGGCTACGGCCACATCACTCTAATCTCTGCTTCTCGGCCACACTGCCTTCCCTCTTCTGCCTGCCATCAAATATACCTCTGCATCTCTCTTCTAAGGATACATGTCACTGCATATAGGGCTGACATGGATGACCTATGATAATCTCCCCCATTCAGTGCAAAATGTGAGGGAATGCCAATTCAGCATATATAGTTAACTATAATTTTTTTAAAAAAGTAGAGAGACACAGTATTACTGGTTCAGAGCCAGGTAAGTTGGTTTATTTGTTCGTGAAAGAATGTACTATTTTCTGACAACTGAAAGGAAGGGTTTTGCAAAGGAAATACAGGGAATAGTTTAGAAGCAGTAATATGTAGCTAGGAGAGCTCTGACAATGCCTTCTTCTGCCTGCTGTTCTTGGGCCATGGAAAGTGGACAAATGCTACTTAAGAGGGCAGGTAAAAGTTACTTAAAACCAGATGGTAGAAGAAAGTTCTGGAGTTACTGAGAGGAGAGGAGTGTTGTTTTTCCTTTCATGATGATGATGATGATGACATTAGAATAAACTTTCCAGGGATCAGCATGGCAAGGAGTTCAACTGACCAGTAATAATCAGAGATAAAGGCTTACAAAGTAATATGGAACCAGAAGAATAGGGAGAGAAGAAGCTTCTGTTTAGAGAGAAAGAAAGAAAGACAGAATCAAAGTTATTGAGAAGATAAGTGATTCAGAATGTCCAGAACTAGATATATCCTCTAGAACAGGGCAGGAGTTAATAGGTGCTGTTAACTGTGATACTATACTTTCAGAAATATTGTTCTCACATTACCATTGATATTGGATTTTACCGTTGTGATTATGAATTACTGAATATATGTGTGTGGTAGACGATTTAATGGTGATGGCTCTAAGGTTTATTTTCCCTTCTTATTAAACATTCTGGCAGGAGGAATTTAATAACTTGATACTGCTGAGAGTGACCACAAAGGTTCAGGGTTTGGCGATGCTCTAAGTTGAGTGACAGAGCTGGGAGGACGTGATGACTGACAATCGCCAGGAAGTAACATCAGGTTGAATATAAATATTTCAAACAGATGTGTGTTCAGAAAGCCTGCTTCACTTTTCTGAGCAAACTCTGTGGATAAAAAGAATCATTTGATATTAGCAAGTAGGCCTAGACCTTCTGGGACCAACCTAGGTAAATGAGGAGCTGGTCGGGGGTTCAGTGATTTGTGGGCTTCTAGGATGAGCAGCTGCAGAAAAAGGAAAATGTTTGAATGAAAAAAATACAATAACCCTTTAACTTTCCTGGACACAGGTTCTCATTGCATAATAGCCGACTGCACAGACCACATTTATGGTAATTTCTCAAACTCCATGCACAAATTTTAGGTCTGAACAAAATGTACTGCGTATGAATGACACCAAGTGAAAGCAGAATGAATTGAACTGAGTATGTTACTAATATAGGAAGCACTCACTCTAATTGAAGAAAAGAACATTGCTGTTTAATCTATAGGACCGAAGTTTTATTACTGTTGAGAACAATTCTTATAACTTGAAAGGTGATGTTCTTTTCCTCTATAAAAGCAATAAGAATTGTATTTCACAGCTGAACTTTCATATTTTCTTATGTCTGAACAACTTAGGATAATTTTAGCTAAAAATTGCAATCAGAAATCAAATTTGGATAAATACAAATTTTGGAAGCCTAATAATTTGGAGTGGCTTTGTTTCCAGACTTAACTCAAATATTGTCACTACTGAATACATGTGAAAAATTATAAATTCTGACTGTAAATCTATAAATACCTATCTGTTACTATGATAATATTCACTATACAGTATATAAACCTTTTTTTGTTGTTTTATTGTTTTCAAACTGTATTTTTTTTTGTGTGTGTGGTACACGGGCCTCTCACTGTTGTGGCCTCTCCCGTTGCGGAGCACAGGCTCCGGACGCGCAGGCTTAGTGGCCATGGCTCACGGGCCCAGCCGCTCTGCGGCATGTGGGATCTTCCCGGACCGGGGCACGAACCCGTGTCCCCTGCATTGGCAGGCGGACTCTCAACCACTGTGCCACCAGGGAAGCCCCAAACTGTATTTTTTTGTTTTATTGAACATAAAGTTGTTTTTTTTTTTTTTGCTTAGCATTTTTATTTTCTATTTCTAGGTAACAACTGTTAGGAAGACTTTTTCTTTGGGTAAAATCTGTATTATTTTTTCTCATTTGCAGCTTGGTTGCAACAAAGGAAACAGATAGTGCAAGGTCTCGAAGTGCCCCAATGTCACCTTCTGACTTTCTGGATAAATTAATGGGAAGGACATCGGGGTATGATGCAAGAATCAGACCCAATTTTAAAGGTAATTGTTTTACTTACTACAATATATGACATGTGTTTTATTTTTTATTATGTTTTAACATCTTTATTGGAGTATGATTGCTTTACAGTAGTGTGCTAGTTTCTGCCCTGTAACAGAGTTAATCAGCTATACATATACATATATCCCCATATCTCCTCCCTCTTGCATCTCCCTCCCTCCCACCCTCCCTATCCCACCCCTCTAGGTGGTCATAAAGCACCGAGCTGATCTCCCTGTGCTATGCGGCTGCTTCCCACTAGCTATCTGTTTTACATTTGGTAGTGTATATAAGTTCATGCCACTCTCTCACTTCACCCCAGCTTACCTTTCCCCCTCCCCATGTCCTCAAGTCCATTCTCTACATCTGCATCTTTATTCCTGTCCTGCCCCTAGGTTTGTCAGAACCTTTTTATTTTTTTAGATTCCATATATATGTGTTAGCATATGGTATTTGCTTTTCTCTTTCTGACTTACTTTACTCTGTATGACAGATGATTAAACAAGATAAATTTTCAAATTGATTTCCCCCCAAATTCTAAAGCTTATTTCCAATAATCCTCCAAGCACTATATTGGTCAAAGATATGTCTTGAAAGAAGAAATATATTCTCATATTAATAGCTCTCACAATTAGTCTTCTTTGGACCATACAACATTACATTAGTTTGTGTACAATCTCATGATTTGATATGTTTATACATTATGAGATGATGATCGCAATGAGTTTAGGTACCATCTGTCACCATACAAAGTTGTTACAACATTGTTGACTATATTCCCTATGCTGTACATTACAGCACCATTGACTTATTTATTTTACAGCTGGAAGTTCATAACTTTTAATCTCCTTCACCTATTTCGATCATCACCCTACCACCTTCCCCTCTATTCCCTTGTCTATTTTCTTTCTCTTTTAAAAAATGTGCCTACTGAATCAAATGAACTAATTTAAAGTGGGTATTATATATGCTTTCCCTTCCAACTTGTCAAAAGCCAGGAATTAATACTGTGAGACTTTAGGGGCATGTCTATCAATAATGTGATATTCCACTAGTCTAAGTTTTTTTGAAAAAAATAAAGGAGCAAAATTAACTATATATTTTTTAAAAAAGAATAGGAACAGAAATTTGCCAAACAGATGTGACAATATGTTACAATAACTTAAATGATTTAGTATTCACTTCTTCATGGATTAAAAAAATATTATTATTATTTTTTTTTTTTTTTTGCTGTGCTGCGCAGCATGCAGGGCCTTAGTTCCCCGACCAGGGATGGAACCCATGTCCCTGCAGTGGAAGCACGGAGTCCTGACCACTGGACATGGATTAAAATCTTAATGAAAAAAAAAAAAAACCTAGAAAATACCTAGATAACTGATCAGACAATAGGAAAATGTTTTTAAAATATAAAATTATTGAGAAAAATCTGTATGTTTGACCTTTCAGGAATTTATAAATTTCATACGAGGAAAAAAAAAATCTTAGTAGAGACATTCGCAGACAATTTGCAGAAGATAAATTAGAATATTCAACCTAATTAACAATCAATGAAGTGCAAATTATAATAATGTGACAGCATTTTCGCCTTTCAAATTATCAACATTTAACAATAATATTATTGATAATTATTTCAGTCTCAAACACATTATTATAAAATTTATTTCTGGAATACTGATTTTAAATTTGTGATTGTTTTCACAAGTACATTTACATTAAAACAAAATTTACCTTCCAGGCCATAGAAAAGAACAATTATTAAAAAACTATAAAATGACTTTATTAAAATGTAACTTTGGGGCTTCCCTGGTGGTGCAGTGGTTGAGAGTCCGCCTGCCGATGCAGGGGACACGGGTTCGTGCCTCGGTCCGGGAAGATCCCACATGCCGCAGAGCGGCTGGGCCCGTGAGCCATGGCCGCTGAGCCTGCGCGTCTGGAGCCTGTGCTCCGCAACGGGAGAGGCCACAACAGTGAGAGGCCCGCATACCGCAAAAAAAAAAAAAAAAAAAAAAGTAACTTTGTATTTGCTCTTTTATATACTGCTAAGTTTGAAAAACTCTAGATGTAGACATTTTTCTTTAAACAAAATTATGATACTTATTTGTACTATTTTGTATCATTTCTCTAACATAAGTACACTTTTTAAAAATCCTATTTGTTTGAGAGAAAACACTGCAGTACCAGGCATAAGCCACACAAACTGCAGGACGGTTGTGTTGCACATTGCCAGGCGGGTGTTATTTTGTATGTTTATCTGTTTGTTGTTTTATGATAATAGTAAAAATCGTGTACCTGAATTGGGTAAAAATTAAATTGTCCAAAAATATTAGTGATGAATAGCCTCAACAGACCTTCGGCACAATTCTACTTCTTTGAGGCAAACACTGCAAAAGGAAAATTGGTCACTTCCAGTGAGCATCTGTTTAATCTCTTTGATGGCTTTCCAGGCCTTTTACAAAGAAGGTGCTATGAAAGTTCTTTGCACTAACTAGACTGCTAATTGGACGCCTCCATTCTTGCATTCTACCTCTTCTGTTTTTCTTTTCTGCCCAATAGTTTCTCTTTTTTTCCTGCAGGAATAATTATGTTTATTCATCTTGTTCACTCTCTTGAAGCCATTAGTTTTCTTGCATGTGATGGAAATGCTTTGTCATTGAGGAAGGGCTGAGTTGATTTGCCCAGGTGCTGATACATGTTTTGTCTGCTGTGTATGGAGAGAGATAGTTTTCTGCTGTTTCTCTCTCTGGGAAAGGAAATCTGACAGAGATGATACTGCCCTGGGCACAGCTTTGCTTTAGGTGAGTGTTGAGTGGCGAGGCTTTGGTCTGGGGTTCTCCAAATGCCAGAATAGCGATGACTTTCGTTTTGAGGTACTGGCAGGAACCCTGTTTTCCCCAGTTACTTTTTTTTTTTTTTTTGCAAAGAGAAGTTGAATAAATTCTGGGAATCTAATGTATAGCCTTGAGATTATAGTTAACAGTACTCTATTATAGACTTAAAAGTTCTCACCACAAAAAAGAAACAGTAATTATGTGATGATGGAGGTGTTAGCTAATGCTAAAGTCATCATCTTATTGCAGTGTCAAATCAACACGTTGTACATCTTGAACTTACACAATGTTGTATGCCTTTTATATCTCAATAAAGCTGGAAAAAGAAAACATTTAAAAAGTCAGCATTGCTTACAGAATCATATTATTTCCAATCACCTTAATAAGCTATGTTTGCAAAAGGAAAAAAAAAGTTATGTGCATCCTTCAAACCCATGGAAATTCCAGGCCATCCCGGCTCTAGGGGACTATGAATAAGGGAGCAGGGAGCTTCCTGAGACAGGCGTCTATGGCCTCCCCTGCTGCCCAACCTAACTACCCACCTCCTTTCCTGTGGATGATGACCCTGAACTTTGTGCCTCTTAGCACTTAGCTTCCTTCTCCATGCAGTTCTAATCATCATTTATTTTAGACTTTTCTCTGTTTTGTCTGTCAACCATTTTCTTCTGCCTTCTATATTTTATGTGATTAAACCAATTCTGACTTCCCTCTCATTCTCTTTGGTGTGATATATCTAGTCTCATTTTTATTCAATAATATCATTTTTATGCATTTGGAGAGAAGAAAACTATGCTCGATCCTCCATCCTGAAATAGAAGTTTCCAGGAATCATTGGAAACTGGAAACCAGTTTAACAGACAAAAAGCAATTGCATAGAAAATAAAAGTACATCCATAGACAATAAAATATTATTTCACTAGACTATCTTACCAGCTTTTTCTAGATTTTGTTTCTTTCCTTTGACTCTATTGTTTAGGCCCTCAGTTGGTCTTTGATAACCTTAAAACTAATTTGGATTCAGGCAGAAAGTACTCTGTCAGCAATCACCTGTTTGTGTATTCCTCCTATATATTTATTGTATTTTCGTTAGGTTTTTTCATTCTGTCTCCAATGACCATTCTCTTTATCTAGAAATAACATTGTTCGCCTTCACTATGTCTCTGTGGTTTCTGTCTTTTCATCTGTAATATTTCTCTATATTAATCCTTTTCTCCCACATCACAAGTGCAATTTTCATACAGTCTCTTCTGCTATAACTCATTCTATCCCCAGAATGGAATGTGTACCTATTACTCATTTCTGCACATATTTTTTTTCAGGGAAAGTGTTAGCATCTTCTTTATCCATTTTAATTATTCCTATCCATCCAGACACAATGCTTCTTGAATAAAATTCACAGTTATTTTTTGAAAAAACTGTATTTTCTATTTTCATGTAATACAAGGTCATTTTAACAAGAAAAATCTCTTAAAAATAAGCCTTTCTCGAAATTGAGTTATTTGTAGTGAGGTGGATGGACCTAGAGTCTGTCATACAGAGTGAAGTAAGTCAGAAAGAGGAAAACAAATGCCATATGCTAACACATATATATGGAATCAAAAAAAAAAAATGGTCATGAAGAACCTAGGGGCAAGATGGGAATAAAGATGCAGACCTACTGGAGAACAGACTTGAGGATATGGGGAGGGGGAAGGGTAAGCTGGGACAAAGTGAGAGAGTGGCATGGACATACATACACTACCAAAAATAAAATAGATAGCTAGTGGGAAGCAGCCGCATAGCACAGGGAGATCAACTCGGTGCTTTGTGACCACCTAGAGGGGTAGGAGAGGGAGGGGGGGGGGGAGGGAGGGAGACTCAAGAGGGAAGGGATATGGGAACATATGTATATGTATAGCTGATTCACTTTGTTATAAAGCAGAAACTAACACACCATTGTAAAGCAATTATACTCCAATAAAGATGTAAAACAAAAAGTTGAAAACTTCAAAAAAAAATAAGTCTTTCTAAAACTGTAGATGAACACCTGAAATGTTCACAGATTTAAATTCTGCACCCTATATTTTTAGATTTTGTTTCTTTTTTTCTTTTTTTTTTCAACATCTTTACTGGAGTATAATTGCTTTACAATGTTGTGTTAGTTTCTGCTGTATAACAAAGTGAATCAGCTATATGCATATATATATATCCCCATATCCACTCTCTCTTGCATCTCCCTCCCCCCCCCCACCCTATCCCATCCCTCTAGGTGGTCACAAAGCACCGAGCTGATCTCCCTGTGCTATGCAGCTGCTTCCCACTAGCTATCTGTTTTACATTTGGTAGTGTATATATGTCCATGCCACTCTCTCACTTCATCCCAGCTTACCCTTCCCCCTCCCCGTGTCCTCAAGTCCATTCTCTATGTCTGCATCTTTATTCCTGTCCTGCCCTTAGGTTCATTAGAACCATTTTTTTTTTTTACATTCCATATATGTGTGTTAGTATATGGCATTTGTTTTTCTCTTTCTGACTTACTTCACTCTGTATGACAGACTCTAAGTCCATCCACTTCACTACAAATAACTCAGTTTCACTTCTTTTTATGGATGAATAATATTCCATTTTATATATGTGCCACATCTCCTTTATCCATTCATCTGTCGATGGACACTTAGGTTGCTTCCATGTCCTGGCTATTGAAAATAGTTCTGCAATGAACATTGTGGTATATGACTCTTTTTGAATTATGGTTTTCTCAGGGTATATGCCCAATAGTGGGACTGCTGGGTCATATGGTAGTTCTATTTTTAGTTTTTTAAGTAACCTCCATACTGTTCTCCATAGTGGCTATATCAATTTACATTCCCACCAACAGTGCAAGAGGGTTCCCTTTTCTTCAGACTGGTGTGAGGTGGTACCTTATTGTAGTTTTGATTTGCATTACTCTAATGATTAGTAATGTTGACCATCCTTTCATGTGTTTGTTGGCCATCTGTATATCTTCTTTGGAGAAATGTCTGTTTAGGTCTTTTGCCCATTTTTGGATTGGGTTGTTTGTTTTTTTGATATTGACCTGCATGAATTGCATGTAAATTTTGGAGATGAATCCTTTGTCAATTGCTTCATTGGCAAATATTTTCCCCCAGTCTGAGGGTTGTCTTTTCTTCTTGTTTATGGTTTCCTTTGCTGTGCAAAAGCTTTTAGGCTTCATTAGGTCCCATGTGTTTATTTTTGTTTTTATTTCCATTTCTCTAGGAGGTGGGTCAAAAAAAGATCTTGCTGTGATTTATGTCATAGAGTGTTCTGCCTATGTTTTCCTCTAAGAGTTTGATAGTGTCTGGCCTTACATTTAGGTCTTTAATCCATTTTGAGTTTATTTTTGTGTATGGTGTTAGGAAGTGTTCTAATTTCATAGTTTTACATATAGCTGTCCAGTTTTTCACACCAATTATTGAAGAGGCTGTCTTTTCTCCATTGTATATTCTTACCTCCTTTATCAAAGATAAGGTGACCATATGTGCTTGGGTTGCTCTCTGGGCTTTCTATCCTGTTCCATTGATCTATATTTCTGTTTTTGTGCCAGTACCATACTGTCTTGATTACTGTAGCTTTGTAGTATAGTCTGAAGTCCGGGAGCCTAATTCCTCCAGCTCCGTTTTTCTTTCTCAAGATTGCTTTGGCTCTTCGGGGTCTTTTGGGTTTCCAACAAATTGTAAAATCTTTTGTTCCAGTTCTGTGAAAAATGCCATTGGTAGTTTGATATGGATTGCACTGAATCTGTAGATTGCTTTAGGTAGTATAGTCATTTTCACAATTTTGATTCATCCAATCCAAGAACATGGTATATCTTTTCATCTGTTTCTATCATCGTTAATTTCTTTCATCAGTGTCTTATAGTTTTCTGCATACAGGATTTTTGTCTCCTTAGGTAGGTTTATTCCTGGGTATTTTATACTTTCTGTTGCAATGGTAAATGAGAGTGTTTCCTTAATTTCTATTTCAGATATTTCATCATTAGTGTATAGGAATGCAAGAATTTTGTGTGCATTAATTTTGTATCCTGCTACTCGACCAAATTCATTGATGAACTCTAGTAGTTTTCTGGTAGCATGTTTAGGATTCTCTATGTATAGTATCATGTCATCTGCAAACAGTGACAGTTTTACTTCTTTTCTGATTTGGATTCCTTTTTCTTCTCTGATTGCTGTGGCTAAAACTTCCAAAACTATGTTGAATAATAGTGGTGAGAGTGGGCAACCTTGTCTTGTTCCTGATCTCAGAGGAAATGGTTTCAGTTTTTCACCATTGAGAATTATGTTGGCTGTGGGTTTGTCATATATGACCTTTATTATGTTGAGGTAGGTTCCCTCTGTGCCTACTTTCTGGAGATTTTTTATAATGTATGTTGAATTTTGTCAAAAGATTTTTCTGCATCTATTGAGATGATCATTATGGTTTTTCTCCTTCAGTTGGTTAATATGGTGTTTCACATGATTGATTTGTGTATATTGAAGAATCCTTGCATTACTGGGATAAACCCACTTGATCATGGTGTATGATCCTTTTAATGTGCTGTTGGATTCTATTTTCTAGTATTTTGTTGAGTATTTTTGCATCTCTTTCATCAGTGATATTGGCCTTGTTTTCTTTCTTTGTGACATCTTTGTCTGGTTTTGGTATCAGGGTGATGGTGGCCTCGTAGAATGAGTTTGGGAGTGTTCTTCCCTCTGTTATATTTTGGAAGACTTTGAGAAAGGTAAGTGTTAGCTCTTCTCTAAATGTTTGATAGAATTCACCAGTGAAGCCATCTGGTGCTGGGCTTTTGTTTGCTGGAAGATTTTTAATCACAGTTTCAATTTCAGTGCTTGTGATTGGTCTGTGTATATTTTGTATTTCATCCTGGTTCAGTCTCAGAAGGTTGTGCTTTTCTATGAATTTGTCCATTTCTTCCAGGTTGTCCATTTTATTGGCATAGAGTTGCTTGTAGTATTCTCTCATGATCCTTTCTATTTCTGCAATGTCAGTTGTCACTTCTCCTTTTTCATTTCTAATTCTGTGGATTTGAGTCTTCTCCCTTTTTTTCTTGATGAGTCTGGCTAAGGGTTTATCAATTTTGTTTATCTTCTCAAGAACCAGCTTTTAGTTTTATTGATCTTTGCTATTGTTTCCTTCATTTTTCATTTATTTCTGATCTGATCTTTATGATTTCTTTCCATCTGCTAACTTTGGGGTTTCTTTGTTCTTCTTTCTCTGATTGCTTTAGGTGTAAAGTTAGGTTGTTTATTTGAGATGTTTCTTGTTTCTTGAGGTAGGATTTTATTGCTACAAGCTACCCTCTTAGAACTGCTTTTGCTGCATCCTATAGGTTTTGGGTCATCATGTTTTCATTGTCATTTGTTTCTAGGTATTTTTTGATTTCCTCTTTGGTTTCTTCAGTGATCTCTTGGTTATTTAAGAGTGTATTGTTTAGCCTCCATGTGTTTCTATTTTTTACAGTTTTTTTCCTGTAATTGATATCTTGTCTCATAGTGTTGTGGTCAGAAAAGGTACTTGATACGATTTCAGTTTTCTTAAATTTAGCAAGGCTTGATTTGTGACCCAAGATATAGTCTGTCCTGGAGAATTATTTCATGTGCACTTGAGAAGAAATTGTATTCTGTTGTTTTTGGATGGAATGTCCTATAAACATCAATTAAGTCCATCTTGTTTAATGTATCATTTAAAGCTTGTGTTTCCTTATTTATTTTCATTTTGGATGATCTGTCCATTGGTGAAAGTGGGGTGTTAAAGTCCCCTACTATGATTGTGTTATTGTTGATTTCCCCTTTTATGGCTGTTAGCATTTGCTTTATGTATTGAAGTGCTTCTATGTTGGGTGCATATATATTTACAATTGTTATATCTTCTTCTTGGATTGATCCCTTGATCATTATGTAGTGTCCTTCTTTGTCTCTTGTAATAGTCTTTATTTTAAAGTCTATTGTGTCTGATATGAGAATTGCTACTGCAGCTTTCTTTTGATTTCCATTTGCATGGAATATCTTTTTCCATTCCCTCACTTTCAGTCTGTATGTGTCCCTAAGTCTGAAGTGGGTCTCTTGTAGACAGCATATGTACCAGTCTTGTGTTTGTATCCATTCAGCCAGTCTACGTCTTTTGGTTGGAGCATAATCCATTTACATTTAAGGTAGTTATCAATAGGTATGTTCCTATTACCATTTTCTTAATGGTTTTGGGTTTGTTATTGTAGGTCTTTTCCTTCTCTTGTTTCCTGCCTAGAGAAGTTCCTTTAGCATTTGTTGTAAAGCTGGTTTGGTGATTCTGAATTCTCTTAACTCCTGCTTGTCTGTAAAGGTTTTAATTTCTCCATCGAATATGAATGAGATCCTTGCTGGGCAGAATAATCTTGGTTGTAGCCTTTTCCCTTTTATCACTTTAAATGTGTCCTGCCACTCCCTTCTGGCTTGCAGAGTTTCTGCTGAAAGATCAGCTGTTAACCTCATGGGGATTCCCTTGTATGTTATTTGTTGCTTTTCCCTTGCTGCTTTTAATATTTTTTCTTTCTATTTAATTTTTGATAGTTTGATTAATATGTGTCTTGGGATGTTTCTTCTTGGATTTATCCGTATGGGACTCTCTGTGCTTCCTGGACTCGACTGACTCTTTCCTTTCCCATGTTAGGGAAGTGTTCAACTATAATCTCTTCAGATATTTTCTCAGTACCTTTATTTTTCTCCTCTTCTTCCGGGACCCCTATAATTCGAATGTTGGTGTGTTTAATGTTGTCCCAGAGGTCTCTGAGACTGTCCTCAATTCTTTTCATTCTTTTTTCTTTATTCTGCTCCCTGGCAGTTATTTCCACCATTTTATCTTCCAGCTCACTTATCTGTTCTTCTGCCTCAGTTATTCTGCTATTGATTCCTTCTAGAGTATTTTTAACTTCAGTTATTGTGTTGTTCATCACTGTTTGTTTGCACTTTACTTCTTTTAGATCCTTGTTAAACGTTTCTTGTACTTTCTCTATTCTGTTTCTGAGATTTTGGATTATCTTTACTATCATTACTCTGAATTCTTTTTCAGGTAGGTTGCCTATTTTGTCTTCATTTATTTGGTCTTGTAGGTTTTTGCCTTGCTCTTTCGTCTGTAACATTTTTTTGTCATTTCATTTTTTTTGATGGGTGGTGCTGTATTCCTGTCTTACTGGTTGTTTGGCCTGAGGCATCCAGCACTGGAGTTTTCAGGCAGTTGGATAAAGGTGGGTCTTGGTGCTGAGATTCGGCCCTCCAGGAGGCCTCACTCTGATTAATATTCCCTGGTGTCTGAGGTTCTCTGTTAGTCCAGTGGTTTGAACTCAGAGCTCCCACAACAGGAGCTCGGGCCTGACCTCCAGCCTAGCAACCAAGATCCCACAAGCTGCATGGTGTGGTACACACACAAAAAAAAAAGAAGGAAAGAAAGAAAAAAAGGAGCAGTACAATATCAAAGAATAAAAAGCAAAATAAAATTAGAAAGATCAAAATATATTAGGGGCTTCCCTGGTGGCGCAGTGGTTGAGAGTCCGCCTGCCGATGCAGGGGACACGGGTTCGTGCCCCGGTCCGTGAAGATCCCACATGCCACGGAGCGGCTAGGCCTGTGAGCCATGGCCGCTGGGCCTGTGCGTCCGGAGCCTGTGCTCCGCGGCGGGAGAGGCCACAACAGTGAGAGGCCCACATACCGCCAAAAAAAAATAAAAATAAAAAATATATTAGGAAAACTAGAAATATGATTGAAACAACTGCAACAAGGTAGAATAAAACCACAAGAGAAAAAAAAAATGGGGGTTCGGGGGGAACAAGCCAAAAGGAGAGAACAATAAAGTATAAAGAATAAAATAAAATCAGAAAAATAAAAGATTTATTAGGAAAAATAAAAATATAAATGAATCAATAAGAATGAATCAACAAGGTAAAACAGAGCCCGAATGTAAAAGAGGAAAAAAGAAAAAAAAAGCCTTGCTAATGGGTGTGGAGTTTAGGTAAGGGGTGGAACTTAGGCAGTGGTGGGGTTTAGGGTGGGGCAGGACCTAGGCGGGTGGGGGGGGTGATGTTTGAGCGTGGGGCAGGGCCTCTGCTTAGGACCTGCGTGGAAGGGGAGAGGCAGCACGTTGGAAGGAGAGCCTGTGGAGTGTGGAGTTCTGGAGTTTGGAGGTGGGGCCCTGAGTGAGGGTGTGTGGGTGGGGTTTAGGCCCAGCGCGTTGGAGGGGGTCTCAGAGGGGGTCTCCGAGTGTAGGGGCGGGGCTTCGGCTCTGCACGGCAGGAGGGAGGCTCAGAGGACAGAGGACGAGGCCTGGGGGCCCAACAAGCTCTGGGTGCCTAAGTGGACAGGGAAGGCATTGGCCACGTTCCGTTCTGTTCCTCTGTGCCCCTCCCCCATCACCCCCAGGGTCTCCTCCATCGCTGCTGGACCCCTATCCATAGGTGGGTCCTGCTGGATGTAGGAATTCCTCCCCTCCCCCAGCCGCCCCTCAGGAGTGCTGTTCCCGTAGGTCTGGCCTTCACATTTGCTCCCCCTTCCCTCCCTCCCACTCCCTCAGGACCCATGCATCTGGAGGGGGCCTAGGTGGGCAGAGGATCATGCCTGGCAGCTCAGCAGGTTCCTGGGGGCCCAAGTGGGCAGGGGAAACCTGGCCACGCTCCCTTTTGATCTTCTGCCCTCCCAGTCGTCCCCCAATTTCCCCCTTCGGGCGTGGGATCCCTTCCCCTCCCCAGCCTCCCCTCAGGGACGCCAGTCCTGTCCCGCCTCCACTTCTCCTCCCCTCACTCCCCCCACACTCCACATCCTACCCAGTTGCTGGGGGTTCCTCCCGTCCCCTGAGGTGTCCGTGGTCCCCCACCGGTGCCTGGTAGGTGCCCTAGTTGTGCAGAGACGAGAATTCCGCGTCCTCCTAGTCTGCCATCTTGACTCCGCCCCTGATTATTTTCTAATATATTCTCTCTGTAGTACTTATTTCTCTTTTTTTATTTTAAAGCATTCTCAAACTAACAGAAGATTTGCAAGTATAGCACAAACTATTTTTTTGCCCAAACCACTTGAAAGTAAGTTGTTGACCTTATGCCCCAATACTTGGGTGTATCATGCCAAAAAGAACATTATCTTAGGTAACCACATTCTAATCACTGAAACAAGCAAATTAACATGGATATATTGCTACCATCTAATTTGCAGGCTCCCATTCAAATTTTATCAACTATCTAAATAATGGCTTCATAGCAAAAGAATCCGGTTTAGAATCATGTCTTGTGTTTTACGGGTCATTTCTCATTGTCTCCTTCAGTCCGAACAGAGCCTCATTGTTCCTATGACTGTCATGATCTTGGCATTTAAAAAGATATTATTATTCCTTTATTTAACAGAATGTTCCTCGATTTGCATTAGTCTCATGTTTCCTCGTGATTCAATTTAGGTAATGCATCTTGATAGGAATATCACAGCAGTGATGCTGTGTTCTAATTGCATCTTATTAGGTTGTGGACGATGTTAATTTTTTACCATGACTGATGATGTTCACTTTGATTAACTGGCTAAGTTGGTGTCTGCCAGAATGTATCTATATACATACACATATGAGCATAAATAAACATACACATATATGCATAAGTATACATAGATATACACACATATGTATATACACACACACATATATTCATTTAGATCTATGTATTTAATTCTCTATCTGCTGAAAACCATGAGTTCTCCCTGGTATCTCTACTACCATAGGTTTATTCTAGTTTCTGAGTCTCCATATTTTAACTCCCTCATTTGACAGTAAGGCTCCCATTATCCTTAATATAATTACATATTTGATCAATACGTAATGAATCTCCCTTGTCTGCTGCCACTCCCTCTCCTGCACAGATTCCTCAGGGTCCTGTTCAAACTCTCACTCCCCATGCAAGGCAGCCCCACTCAGGCTTCAACACCCCATGCTGTGAAATCCTTCCCCGCTGATGTCCTTCTCACCACACTCCCCACAGCCATCCCCAGCGCGGAAGCCTTTCTTGTACTGCCCAAGAGAATGGCTTTCGGCTACACTTTCAAGAAGGAAAGGGAAGGGAAAGGGAAGAATAAATTGGATCCTATTTTTATAACATAAATTTCAAACCTTTTTTCAAGTATCTAAAAAATAATCTAAAATATGGATTTACAGCAATCAAATATGCTTTTGTCAATTAAAAAATAAATATCTTTCCTCATGACCTGACTACATAAATATATATATTTATCTAAAATAAAAACAAATCACTAAACAGATTTTTTTGAAATTTAATGTTTTGATTGCATTCTTATGTCTTTCGAAAGTGTGTGGCTTTAAAGCAACATTACATTAAAAGTTTTTTAGAGTCATTTTCATGAACACTTGGGTTATTTTTTGTCTCTATGTTTATTTGCTCTAGATTTGCCTGGTGAACAATTTTTCCCCAACATGAATAACAATAATGTAACTGCCAAGGCTTTGCACTGTACTTTGCCATTTTGCCTTTGTCCATCTCTGAGCTTAAAAGCCTTGTTCTGTTTCTTTTTTTATTTTTATTTTTTGCGATACGCGGGCCTCTCACCGTTGCGGCCTCTCCCGCCGCGGAGCACAGGCTCCAGACGCGCAGGCCCAGTGCCCACGGCCCATGGGCCCAGCCGCTCCGCGGCACGTGGGATCCTCCCGGACCGGGGCACCAACCCGTGTCCCCTGCATCGGCAGGCGGACCCTCAACCGCTGTGCCACCAGGGAAGCCCCATGTTCTGTTTCTTTAAGAGGCATCTAAAAGAAGACATGCTGCTGAAAACATCTGCAACTACTGTCATTTGCTTTTCAGGCCAACGATGGCTAAGGCAGTGAACAATTTTAAAGCACAATTTGCCATATGGATGCTATAGCAGTTATTTGCTCTGTTGCTAAACATAGCAGTATATTAGATGGATATAACAGTTTTTTGCTTTGGCACAGAGAAGTACCAGATTGACCAATGACTGCTAAACAGGTGCTCTCTGTAATGGCAATAGAAGATTTACAATCCTCTCTGAGCTTCATTCCCTTCAAAATTTTTGAATATATAATATATATTAATAGTGAGGGTAGAAAGACTACTCCAAGACTGCACCCCTGATCTGATATGGGTCAGAATCTTAAAGTGTAGAATATACTGCCTTATAAACTGTATCCACTTCATTCCTTGTACTCTATCTCCACTGTCACTGTCCTTGGTCAGGGCCATTGTATTTCCCATCTAAACTGTTACAATAAATTCCTGTTTTCTCTATGTTTAAGCTTTTGCTATCCATTCAACCATTCACCGTGTTGTGTTGGTTTACTACACTCTCATGAACAAGAATCTGTAAAGACTCCTTCATGTTCATAAAGTAAATTCCAAATACCTTGGTATTACATTGAAGAAATTCTATGATCTAGCCCAAGACTATCTTTAAAAACAGTAGACTTTATTTCCAAATTGCTTCATACCTTAATCTATTTTAAATTTCTTTAAAATAAAATTCTATATATGTATATGTATTTTATATATATATATATATATATATATATATATATATCTCATGTGAGTATATATCTTATATGTATATCTTTCAAGTGAGTGCTCTATTTTTCAAATTTGAAATTAAAGTTTGGTGCCTGAATCCAATTCACCTTTCCTTATGCTGAAGAAGAGAATACATACAAATAAGTAGTAAAATGGAAACTAAATAGCACTTTTGTATGTCCTAATAACCAGGGGGGGAACACGTGTGATAACTGATGGATTAGACAGTAAAGCTTAGGGCAGGCTGACTTTCTGACCTTAGGAAGAGTTTTCTGCACCTGATGGGAGGCATTGGAGAAGCAAGGGCTGGAGTCTGGTTCATACAGTGTGAGGCATCATGTTCCCAACTGCTAGTGAAAGCCTAAAGTAGCCCCCTCTCCTGGGACTATTGCTCTTCTATGGAAACATGTTATTTTAGGGAGAAAACAAATGCATCAGAGGAGTCCTCCTCCTAGCACAGTACTTCATATTGCTCCCTTTCAGAACCTTTCTGGAATCATTAGGATGTGCTGTACAGCACCTGCTCTCAGGGGACCCTGAAATGCATCAGAACAGACATTACTAACTTCAGGTCACTGAAGCCTATGCTGAATTTTCACCTTCATCCTATTTTTCACCAATATTGTCTGTAATTCTAAGCATAATGATTAAATTTAGAAGATGAGACTAAAAAATAAAAGCTCTGCCCCTTGCTGAATTAAAATAAGAAATTCATCCCCCCGCTTCTCTTTATTCCAGCTTCAGCCAAAGAGATCACAGTCAGATAGAGCTGGCAGTTGTGTAGCAGCAGCTTCTTACAGGGCCATGTTTCCCCAACATGGATGTACCTCTAGCTTCATTTTACTGGAAGATGAATTAACCCAATACTAAAACGTTTGCGTTTTCCCTCCTCCAATGGATTTGAGTCAATGACAGAATATGTCTTGAGGGAAAAGATATTCCCCAGATTCATGTTGCTGTTAACAGCAAACGAAAATAGCAGAATTTTAGAGTTCTCAAGAAGAAAGAGAATAGCCTAGAGAATATCAAAGATTGGCTTTTAGTTTTTCAAGATTCCAGTCAGGCTGTGTATATATTTTAGAATTCACCACCTTAGACTTACATTAAGTTAAAAAAAAAAAATATACACACACACACACACACACACATGTATCTTCTAACAGTTAATTGTGACTTCATACTTCTCTTATGGTGGGATAAAATAATCGTGGAGTACAATACCTGTGCTTTCTCGTCTCTTACGTGGTGACAAGACATTTCTATCATCCTACAAATTTAAAAAAAATTGTTAATATTTAGAAATAACATTTTGAAAAAACGTTTTTTAAAGTTAAAAAAGAAACCCATTCTACTAGTAATAACTAATTATAGCACCTCCAGGATTCAGAACTTTTATGAGGTTTTCTTAAATGTCCATCCTTTATATTTCAAACAATGTAGCCTCTATATCTGTTTGAATGTTATGTTCTAGGCATCTCGACGCAATAGAATTTGGGCTCTTTCTAAGTACATAACAGCCACCATGTTTTGTTAGCAGGTTGACCAAATTTATAATAGTCAACTCTCTTATTAAAATAAATAGCTTTGCATTTTTAATGTTCTAAGTCCTGACTCCCGTCTCTCATTTTCTCTATCTCTAATAAAACCCCAATTCACTTTAGTCCTATGGTCTAATGGCCACAGCTGTTTCCTACTCTGGAATTTCTTACGTTGCACATCTGAATTATGTAGCTAGCTTTTAAAAATACCAGTGCCTTGGTTGCATGTCATACCAACTAAATTAGAAGGTAAGAATCATGTATCAATCTTTTTTAAAGATCACCAGGCGATTTCAATGTACATAGAATTCATAGGCCTATGGATAGACTTTATTTTTTTATTTTATTTATTTATTATTATTATTATTATTTTTTGCGGTACGCGGGCCTCTCACTGATGTGGCCTCTCCCGTTGCGGAGCACAGGCTCCAGACGCGCAGGCTCAGCGGCCATGGCTCACAGGCCCAGCCGCTCCGTGGCATGTAGGATCTTCCTGGACCGGGGCACGAACCCGTGTCCCCTGCATCGGCAGGTGGACTCTCAACCACTGCGCCACCAGGGAAGCCCTAGACTTTACTTTTAAATAATTTTTTTGTTTTTTTTTTCTGTACCTCATTCTGGCAAGATAAATGCTATCAGAAAATGAGTAGAAAAGCAAAGATGAAACTTGTGCACCAGTAATTAAGTAAATGTAAATTAAAACCTTGAGTGATAAGCTATCTTAACTAATGAAACCGTTTTTTTAAAGAATAAAAATATTGGTACAAAGAGAACATCCCTTTTATGTTGACAAAGGATCAAGAATCAGAATGGCTTTGGACCTTTCAACAGCAATACTAGAAAATAGAAGCTAATGAAGAAAAGTCTTTAAAATTCAGAAGAAAAAACAATTTCCAGCCTAAAATGTGGTACCAAATCTAGGTGTTAATTAAGTGTGAGGGCATAAAAAAGAACATTTGTAAACAAGCAAGTTCTGAAAAGCTTCACATCGTTATGCATCATTTCTCAAAAAATTACTGAAGGACATGTTCCACTAAAATGAAGAAATGGGCCAAGAAAGAAGAAGGAATGGGGACCATGAAAAGAGGTCCCACAAAGGAGAAGGACGAGCATCTCCAGTAAGAGGATTATGGGAAAGCATAAGATGACTGCTATGCTCCAGGACAACAAATCTAGAATGGAGTAAGCCTGATGGAAGAGAAAGTTAATAGAGTATCTGATGAGTCTGATACAGAAACACAGTTTAGAGATTTCAGAACTTGTGCATAAGTTAATGATACCTATGGAGGAAACTATGTGAAATATATAAAACAATTATCGACCTCAGGAACATGTTCTGCAGGAAAGAGTGATCATAGTATATTATATGGTTAGTTGGAGGTAACATTTACCTTGTCATAATAAAGTAAAAAGTGAATAGTGATCTAACAACAGTGACAATGTAGCTGTATTTGGGTAATGGGAGGACAGAAAAGAAGTGTAAGGTAGCAGGGGTGGGAATAAGGTGTGAAAGAAAACGAAATCCTTACCTTCTGCTGTGGCCGTCAGAACATATGTCTAAAATGAAAACATCTAAAGGAGTAAAATAAACTTATTGTTCAGAGAAATTGAGGTAAACATCCAAAGAGTTGTTTAAATGGGTTGAAGTGATCATCTCCAGGGAGGGATTAAATGGGGGTATAGGGGAAGGGGCTGCTGTCTTTTTTTGTAGCAAACCTTGTAAAATTAAGTGACTCAATTATGTTCATGTAAAAACAAACAAAATAAATTAGGCTTAGATATCAGCTTTTGTGTGTGATTTTATCTGACTAGCTTAGGCAGAGATTAACTGAGTTATTTTAACCCCTACCACACAATATTTCAGTGTTTTTTACTTGTATAGCTATCAAGTCTAATGACAAAGCTTTATAGCCAGATAATGAAATGCTTTGAATTCTTTTTTTTTTTAAACTACAAATTAGAGGCATGGAGCTACTTGAAAATATTTTAGATCAGTATCTAAACAGCTTTTCTGTTTTAATCTCTTTTTCAGGCTCTCCAGTTAATGTCACGTGCAACATATTCATAAACAGCTTTGGTTCGATCGCTGAGACAACCATGGTAAGTAGGCATGTTGACTTCGTAATGAATTTCACACTGGGGTAGTTTGTAATCATGTTCATGGCAATTTTTCTGCTGGTAATATGTAATTGAAAGCCAAAATTCATATAGTGAGATTTTAAAAGATAAACTTAATAGTATAATTAAATTACAATCAACTGCAGTCAATGTTTCATTTGGAGATGGTTAGTGAAAACAAGATTGATTTTTCCCATTTCAGTAACTAAATATTAGATCTCAAATTAAAACTAAAACTTTACCTTATGAATTATTTATTTATTGTCAATGTTCTTTAATAAGCAGACATAAGCATAGGAGTAAATAATGTCACATTTAATTATTTTGTATACTTATAAATGTGTTTATAATGTTATTTTAAGTATTCTGATTACCTTTCCAAATGAATATAATATTTGATCAAATATCATAACTATTTTTCAAATTGTGGTATATGCTTTAATTTAACTGAACTCACTGAACTGAGACTTCATCACTGTGTAATTGAGAACATTTTACATAATCAAGTTATTAAAGCTAAAATATTATCATTTCCAAACCAAATATATTCTGTTTCGAATTTTATAACTTTCTCTAAAGATCATGTTGTATCTTTTCTTTGCCTTATAGTTTTCATTGTACATTTTAGCTAAAATAAAATAGACACATGAACCACTGAATATTTGTAAGATTGTCTAGCCAGAACTTTTAATTAAGTAATTAAATTTTATTTTTTATTATTTTTAGGAACTTTTTTTAAAAATTGAAACTATGTATTGTGGTTCTTAAATTACCTAGAATTATACTCCATTCCTAAATTTAGCAAGTATAATGTGCATTAATTTTCAAAGTTGATTTTAGCTAAAATAGGATATGAAAAGCTTAAAGATTTATTAGCTTCTAAAGCCATTATTAAGTAAGAGAATTATCCTTATTTTACATATATCAGAATGACTTGATAATGAATTTTCTAAGGAAAAATCTAATATGTAAATTATTATGTGGGAGGCTGTGTAGATTTGTGTGTGTGTGTGTGTGTGTGTGTGTGTGTGTGTATAGAGGATCTTTCTCAACTGGAAGAGACTTTATTCAGGCACCACTTTTTAAAAATGCTCTTTTCCTCATGTATGCAATATTTAGTCATTTAGCAGCATCTCTGTGGTTCTATTCAAACTCAATATACTATAATTACAATAAAAGCCTCAGTGGAGAAGAACTGAACTCATTTTGGGGGCATTATATAGAATTATCTTCACTGCAGTATATAAATTAACACTAATGTGTGTACCTGTGTGTAAACACAGAGGAAATGACATGATTTGCTAGTGTAAGCACAGTGTGGTTCTGGTGCAGTTTTGACCCTGAAGTCACTATAATCCTGTTTCAGAAGTTGACATATTCTGGATTCTGGTTGAATATTTGGTCCTGATTCTTTTTTTTTTAGGATGCTCATATGACTTTTATTTATTTATTCTGGTCCTGATTTATTCCCTGTATTTATACAGACCCAATTCAAAGCATATTTATAGACAAAGGAATCTCTACTGGATTTTTTTCTACCTAGACCTCCCAAATTATATTTCTAGCCCTGACAACTTCCTCATTTTAATTGCTACTATACAACACTGTATCATCCTGAAAGCCTGGACATATGCTTATACTTTCTCTTTTGCAAGATCATTTCCGTGAAACAGTTTCAATAGCAATAGTTGGAAAGGTTTCTAGCCTGACTTGTCTTTGTGGGGTGGAGGAAGGGATTTGGAAAAAAGAGAAGACATGGTTGGATTTCCTCATTAAAACCTCAAAGATTGTCATGTTCCTGAAGGTTGCTGCTTTTTATGACATAGTTCATCAGTCTAGCACTAAGTGTTTATAACACACACTCCATAGGATAACGACTACATCTGCTAAATTTCTTACCTTTAATAATTTTAGACAGACTTCCTTTGCAGAATAATATTATGCCAAAAGCTTGCAGAATATTGCAAATACACCCTCCCAGGGACCCTCACTCAGTTTTATTTCCCTTCTACAGCATAGAAATCCTTTCCATTCCTTCATCTTCCATCATAATGTATCCTTTTGAAATCATTTTTAGCATCTATCACTTGCTTCTTCAGAGTCACAAGCAGCATCAATGAACATTAATCAAACACCCCAGAGGTAAAGTATTATAAAATTAACTAAGTCCACCTTGATATCTTTCTTTTTAACCTTCCAGACTCATAAACATGTGACATTATTTCTGTTCACATAATCAGATTCAATATTTGTAAAAAATTTTACTGGTATCAGATAGGATAGCTGCAGTATGGTGTCCATCTACATAGGCATAGAGAAAATTCAATTTTTTTTTTTATCTTAAGAATCAAAATATTTTGCTACCACTTGATTACTCTGATGTATTTTATTCATAGTTTCCACCATCACAGCTCTGCAACTAAACTTTACCCCATTGTTTTACTTGCCATAGTATTAAGTTAATTTATTTTTACAAAATCTTGCATTTATTTTTTTAACATTCACATTTTTTATACGAATATACTTAATTTTGTTCTTACAATACAAATAACTGAATTCAACTGAAACAATGTATTAAATTGAGAGGATGGAATTTAAATTACTTGTAATCATTAATGGATATCTTTGCATCTGAGAATTTATATCTAATATAAAAGTGAATAATTCTCCCAATCTTTATATCTTTGCTTAACAGAGATCTTAACCATGCTTAGTGTCTTCGTTGACCAACTATATTATGCTCCCTCTACTGGTCTAGTTTCTAACCTATTGTATCTCTCCCCATTTTAAAATAAGCTTTAGTCCCATTTGAGGTAATTATTTGATTCTTGAGAAAATATCTCTAGTAGATATTCTACTTTAGCCATTTTTTGAAAATTAAGTTAATTTGAATCTTTAACATATTTTGCATCTTCTTCTTGCACGAACTTTGTTTTTCTTAATATTTATGTGCATTTTTTCCCCAATAGCTTAAGCACAAATTTCTTTTTAACTGTTAAACTCATCCTTTCCCAGTGTTTGTCTAATTAACTTAATGTAGTGCCAACCATTCTCACTTGAGTACAATTTTATTATTCTTGACATATAGTCATCAAAAATTTTCTATGTATGTTGTGGAAATTCTAAACTTCCCTAATTTCCCTCACATTTGAATCATACGTCATTATATATAATGGGGTTCTCTAAGGATTTGTTTAGCCTCCATTACCCCAAGTTCACATTCTTCTTCAGCAGATGATGATTCAACAACTGTTGGAAACCACAGTTCTTAAAAAGATTAAATTAAAAATAAAAACTGGTTTACCATCATCAGTCACTCTTCCATTTTGCAACATGGCCTTGGTGAGAGAGGTGCGTCTATCCTGTCTTTTAAAATGGTGGTGACAAAAGGAACATAATTTTTTTTATTGTTACAATGAGGTGAAGCTTAATATCTCCACATTAAGTGACTCTCAGTAATCGTACTCCTGCAAACCTGTGGTGAGTTGTGGATAAGGATTATATTCTGGGGTGACAGCATTTGTAAGTTGGACTTTTTAAAAAAAAATTCATATGTAACTATATAGCAGTTAGGGTGTGTATATAGAGCTGTATTTCAAAGTGGATATATTGTCATAACGTCCTATCTTCAGCAAACAGATGGCTCTCCATCTTGTCACACATATGCTGGAGAGAGAATTGCTCTGCTGTGTGCCTTAAGTCAATATTTACTCAATGAACCATGACTTTTCACCAGAGCCCATAGAATAAATTATTTTTACAAAATAAAAACAATAAAGGTAGGGAGAGACTTTCAAGATGGCAGAGGAGTAAGACATGGAGATCACCTTCCTCCCCACAAATACATCAGAAATACATCTACATGTGGAATAACTCCTACAGAACACCTACTGAACGCTGGCAGAAGAGCTCAGACCTCCCAAAAGGCAAGAAACTCCCCACGTACCTGGGTAGGGCAAAAGAAAAAAGAAAAAACAGAGACAAAAGAATAGAAACAGGACCTGCATCTCTGGGAGAGAGCTGTGAAGGAGGCAAAGTTTCCACACACTAGGAAGCCCCTTCACTGGTGGAGACGGGGTAATAGGAGGGAAGCTTCAGAGCCACGGAGGAGAGCCCAGCAGCAGGGGTGCAGAGGGCAAAGTGGAGAGATTCCCGCATGGAGGATCGGTGCCAACCAGCACTCACTAGCCCGAGAGGCTTGTCTGCTCACCCACAAGGGTGGGTGGGGGCTGGGAGCTGAAGCTTGGGCTTCGGAGGTCAGATCCCAGGGAGAGGACTGGGGTTGGCTGTGTGAACACAGCCTTAAGGGGGCTAGTGCACCACAGCTAGCCGGGAGGGAGTCCGGGAAAAAGTCTGGACCTGCCTAAGAGGCAAGAGACCATTCATTGTTTCAGGGTGAGGGAGGACAGGGGATTCAGAGCACCGCCTAAATGAGCTCCAGAGACGGGTGCGAGCCACGGCTATCAGTGCGGACCCCAGAGACGGGCATGAAACGCTAAGGCTGCTGCTGCAGCCACCAAGAAGCCTGTGTGTGAGCACAGGTCACTCTCCACACCTCCCCTCCCGGAGCCTGTGCAGCCCGCTACTGCCAGGGTCCCGTGATCCAGGGACAACTTCCCTGGGAGAGCACACAGTACACCTCAGGCTGGTGCAACGTCACGCCGGCCTCTGCTACTGCGGACTCGCCCTGCATTCCATGCCCCTTCCTCCCCCTGACCTGAGTGAGCCAGAGCCCCCAAATCAGCTGCTACTTTAACCCCATCCTGTGTGGCGGTGGGGGAACAGATGCCCTCAGGTGACCTACATGCAGAGGCAGGGCCAAATCCAAAGCTGAACCCCAGGAGCTGTGCGAACAAGGAAGAGAAAGAGAAATCTCTTCCAGCAGCCTCAGGAGCAGTGGATTAAATCCCCACAATCAACTGATGTACCCTGCATCTCTGGAATACATGAATAGACAACGAATCATTCCAGTATTGAGGCAGTGAACTTTGGGAGCAACTGTAGACTTGGGGTTTGCTTTCTGCATCTAATTTATTTTTGGTTTTATGTTTATCTCAGTTTTGTATTTAGAGTTTATTATCATGGGAGATTTGTTTATTGATTTGGTTGCTCTCTTCCTTTTTTTTTAAAATAAAAAAAATATATTTCCTTTTTCTCTTTTTCTGACTGTGTATTTGTATGCTTCTTTGTGTGATTTTGTTTGTATAGCTTTGCTTATACCATTTGTCCTAGGGTTTTTTTTGGATTTTTTTTTTTGTATAGTTTTTAGCACTGGTTATCATTGGTGGATTTGTTTTTTGGTTTGGTTGCTTTCTTCTTTCTTTTCTTCTGTCTTTTTTATTACTTTTTAGTTTTTTAATCTTTTAAATTTTTTATTTTAATAACTTTCTTTTCCCTTTTCCTTCTTTCTTCCTTTCTTTCTTTCTTTCTCCCTTTTTTTCTGAGCCATGTGGCAGACAGTGTTTTGGTGCTCTGGCCAGGTGTCAGGCCTGTGCCTCTGAGGTGGGAGAGCCAAGTTCAGGACATTGGTCCACCAGAGACCTCCCAGCTCCACGTAATATCAAATGGTGAAAGCTCTTCCAGAGACCTCCATCTCAACGCCAAGATCTAGCTCCACTCAATGACCAGCAAACTACAGTGCTGAACACCCTATGCCAAACAACTAGCAAGACAGGACCACAACCCCACCTGTTAGCACAGAGGCTGCCTAAAATCATAATAAGGTCACAGACACCCCAAAACACATCACCAGACGTGGTCCTGCTCACCAGAAAGACAAGATCCAGCCTCATCCACCAGAACACAGGCACCAGTCCCCTCCACCTGGACCCTACACAGCCCACTGAACCAACCTTAGCTACTGGGGGCAGACACCAAAAACAATGGGAACTACGAACCTGCAGCCTGTGAAAGGAGATCCCAAACACAGTAAGTTAAGCAAAATGAGAAGACAGAGAAACACACAGCAGGTGAAGGAGCAAGGTAAAAACCCACCAGACCAAACAAATGAAGAGGAAATAGGCAGTCTACCTGAAAAAGAATTCAGAGTAATGATAGCAAAGATGATCCAAAATCTTGGAAATAGAATGGAGAAAATACAAGAAACGATTAACAAGGACCTAGAAGAACTAAAGAGCAAACAATGATGAACAACACAATAAATGAAATTTAAAAATTCTCTAGAAGGAATCAGTAGCAGAATAACTGAGGCAGAAGAATGGATAAGTGACCTGGAAGATAAAATAGTGGAAATAACTACTGCAGATCAGAATAAAGAAAAAAGAATGAAAAGAATTGAGGACAGTCTTAGAGACCTCTGGGACAATATTAAACGTACCAACATTGGAATTATAGGGGTCCCAGGAGCAGAAGAGAAAAAGAAAGGGACTGAGAAAATATTTGAAGAGATTATAGTTGTAAACTTCCCTAATATGGGAAAGGAAATAGTCAACAAAGTCCAGGAAGCACAGAGAGTCCCATACAGGATAAATCCAAGAAGAAACATCCCAAGACACATATTAATCAAACTATCAAAAATTAAAATCAAAGAAAAAATATTAAAAGCAGCAAGGGAAAAGCAACAAATAATATACAAGGGAATCCCCATGAGCTTAACTGATCTTTCAGCAGAAACTCTGCAAGCCAGAAGGGAGTGGCAGGACACATTTAAAGTGATAAAAGGAAAAAGCCTACAACCAAGAGTATTCTGCCCAGCAAGGATCTCATTCATATTCGACGGAGAAATTAAAACCTTTACAGACAAGCAGAAGTTAAGAGAATTCAGCACCACCAACGCAGCTTTACAACAAATGCTAAAGGAACTTCTCTAGGCAGGAAACAGGAGAAGGAAAAGACCTACAATAACAAATCCAAAACCATTAAGAAAATGGTAATAAGAACCTACATATCGATAACTACCTTAAATATAAATGGATTAAATGCTCCCACCAAAATATAGACTGACTGAATGGATACAAAAACAAGACCCATATATATGCTGTCTACAAGAGACCCACTTCAGACTTAGGGATATATACAGACTCAAAGTGAGGGGATGGAAAAAGATATTCCATGCAAATGGAAATCAAAAGAAAGCTGGAGTAGCAATTCTCATATCAGACAAAATAGAGTTTAAAATAAAGACTATGACAAGAGACAAAGAAGGACACTACATAATGATCAAGGGATCGATCCAAGAAGAAGGTATAACAATTGTAAATATGCACCCAACATAGGAGCACCTCAATACATAAGGCAAATGTGGACAGCCATAAAAGGGGAAATCAACAGTAACACAATCATAGTAGGGGACTTTAACACCCCACTTTCACCAATGGACAGATCATCCAAAATGAAAATAAATAAGGAAACATAAGCTTTAAATGATACATTAAAAAGATGGAATTAATTGAGATTTATAGGACATTCCATCCAAAAACAACAGAAAACATTTTCTTCTCAAGTGCTCATGGAACACTCTCCAGGATACATCATATCTTGGGACACAAATCAAACCTTGATAAATTTAAGAAAATTGAATTCATATCATGTATCTTTTCCAACCACAACGCTATGAGATTAGATATCAATTACAGGAAAAAATCTGTAAAAAATACAAACACATGGAGGCTAAACAATACACTACTTAATAACCAAGAGATCAATGAAGAAATCAAAGAGGAAATCAAAAAATACCTAGAAACAAATGACAATGAAAACACACGGCCCCAAACCTATGGGATGCAGCAAAAGCAGTTCTAAGAGGAAAGTTTATAGCAATACAATCCTACCTCAAGGAACATCTCAAATAAACAACCTAACCTTATACCTAAAGCAAAAGAAGAACAAGAAACCCCCCAAAGTTAGCAGAAGGAAAGAAATCATAAAGATCAGATCAGAAATAAATGAAAAACAAATGAAGGAACAATAGCAAAGATCAATAAAACTAAAAGCTGATTCTTTGAGAAGATAAAGTTGATAAACCATTAGCCAGACTCATCAAGAAAAAGTGGAGAAGACTCAAATCAATAGAATTAGAAATGAAAAAGAAGTAACAACTGACACTGCAGAAATACAAAGGATCATGAGAGATTGCTACAAGCAACTCTATGCCAATAAAATGGACAACCTGAAAGAAATGGACAATTTCTTAGAAAAGCACAACCTTCCCAGACTGAACCAGGAAGAAATAGAAAATATAGACAGACCAGTCACAAGCACTGAAATTGAAACTGTGATTTAAAATATTCCAACAAACAAAAGCCCAGGACCAGATGGCTTCACAGGCAAATTCTATCAAACATTTAGAGAAGAAGAGCTAACACCTATCCTTCTCAAACTCTTCCAAAATACAGCAGAGAGAGGAACACTCCCAAACTCATTCTATGAGGTCACCATTACCCTGTTACCAAAACCAGACAAAAATGTCACAAAATAAGAAAATTACAGCCCAATATCACTGATGAACATAGGTGCAAAAATCCTCAACAAAATACTAGCAAACAGAATCCAGCAGCACATTAAAAGGATCATACACCATTATCAAGTGGGGTTTATCCCAGGAATGCAAGGATTCTTCAATATACACAAATTAATCATTGTGATACACCATATTAACAAATTGAAGGAGAAAAACCATATGATCATCTCAATAGATGCAGAAGCTTTTGACAAAATTCAACACCCATTTATGATAAAAGCCCTCCAGAAAGTAGGCATAGAGGGAACTTACCTCAATATAATAAAGGCCACATATGACAAACCCACAGCCAACCTCATTCTCAATGGTGAAAAACAAACCATTTCCTGTAAGATCAGGAAAAAGACAAGGTTGCCTATGCTCACCACTATTATTCAACATAGTTTTGGAAGCTTTAGCCATAGCAATCAGAGAAGAAAAAGAAATAAAAGGAATCCAAATCAGAAAAGAAGAAGGAAAACTGTCACTGTTTGCAGATGACATGATACTATACATAGAGAATCCTAAAGATGCTACCAGAAAACTACTAGAGCTCATCATTGAATTTGGTCGAATAGCAGGATACAAAATTAATGCACAGAAATCTCTTGCATTCCTACACACTAATGACAAAAAATCTGAAAGAGAAATTAAGGAAACACTCCCATTTACCATTGCAACAAAAAGAATAAAAAGCCTAGGAATAAACCTACCTTAGGAGACAAAAGACCTGTATGCAGAAAACTATAAGACACTGATGAAAGAAATTAAAGATGATAAAAAGAGATGGAGAGATATACTATGTTCTTGGATTTGAAGAATCAACATTGTGAAAATGACTATACTACTCAAAGCAATCTACAGATTTAATGCAATCCTTATTTAAGTACCAATGGCATTTTTCACAGAACTAGAACAAAAAATTTCACAATTTGTATGGAAACACAAAAGACCCTGATTAGCCAAAGCAATCTTGAGAAAGAAAAACGGAGCTGGAGGAATTAGGCTCCCTGACTTCAGACTATACTACAAAGCTACAGTAATCAAGACAGTATGGTACTGGCACAAAAACAGAAAGATCAATGGAACAGGATAGAAAGCCCAGAGATACACCCACGCACCTATGGTCACCTTATTTTTGGTAAAGGAGGCAAGAATATACAATGGAGAGAAGTCAGCCTGTTCAATAAGTGGTGCTGGGAAAAGTGGACAGGTACATGTAAAAGAATGAAATTAGAGCACTCCGTAACACCATACACAAAAATAAACTCAAAATGGATTAAAGACCTAAATGTAAGGCCAGACACTATCAAACTCTTAGAGAAAAACATAGACAGAACACTCTATGACATAAATCACAGCAAGATCCTTTTTGACCCACCTCCTAGAGAAATGGAAATAAAAACAAAAATAAACAAATGGGACCTAGTGAAACTTAAAAGCTTTTACACAGTAAAGGAAAGCATAAACAAGATGAAAAGACAACTCTCAGAATGGGAGAAAATATTTGCAAATTAAGCAACTGACAAAGGATTAATCTCCAAAATTTACAAGCAGCTCTGTAGCTCAATATCAAAAAAACAAACAACCCGATCCAAAACTGGGCAGAAGACCTAAATAGACATTTCTCCAGAGAAGATATACACGTTGCCAACAAACACATGAAAGGATGCTCAACATCGCTAATTATTAGAGAAATGCAAATCAAAACTACAATGAGGTAACACCTCACACCAGTCAGAATGGCCATCATTAAAAAATCTACAAACAATAAATGCTAGAGAGGATGTGGAGAAAAGGGAACCCTCTTGCAGTGTTGGTGGGAATGTAAATTGATACAGCCACTATGGAGAACAGTATGGAGATTCCTTAGAAAACTAAAATAGACCTACCATATGACCCAGAATTCCCACTACTGGGCATATACCCTGAGAAAACCATAATTCTAATAGAGTCATGTACCACAATGTTCATTGCAGCTCTGTTTACAATAGCCAGGACATGGAAGCAACCTAATTGTCCATGGACAGATGAATGAAGAAAGATGTGGCACATATATACAATCGAATATTACTCAGCCATAAAAAGAAACAAAATTGAGTTATTTGTAGTGAGGTGGATGGACTTAGAGTCTGTCATATAGAGTGAAGTAAGTCAGAAAGAGAAAAACAAATACCGTATGCTAACACGTATATATGGAATCTAAAAAAAAAACAACAAAAAAAAGTTCTGTAAAACCTAGGGGGAGGACAGGAATAAGGATGCAGACGTAGAGAATGGACTTGAGGACACAGGGAGGGGGAAGGGTAGGCTGTGACGAAGTGAGAGAGTGGCATTGACATACATACACTACCAAATGTAAAATAGCTAGCTAGTGGGAAGCAGCCACATAGCACAGGGTGATCAGCTTGGTGCTTTGTGACCACCTAGAGCGGTGGGTTAGGGAGGTTGGGAGGGAGATGCAAGAGGGAGGAAATATGGTGTTATATGTATATGTGTAGCTGATTCACTTTGTTATACAGCAGAAACTAACACACCATTGTAAAGCAATTTTACTCCAGTAAAGATGTTAAAAAAAAACCGCTGAGGTGTTTTGGTGTAATGCTTTTTCAGATGCCTGTATACAGAAATGTATGGTGAGGCTGGATGAGAGTGTCTGAACGTGTGCTGTGTTCTCACAGAATGGTCAAACCGTACAGTTCTTGCATTTTCCACAGAAATTAAAGGTTCACATTTAGTTGCAACAGTAATCATGCACATGTAAATGTTTCTTTGAATCACTGGGTCGTTAGATTCTCCAGAGAAATCTAAGCTAATGTGGCATAAAAAATTGATAGCGTTCCTTCACATATTCTTTTTTTTTTTTCCTTCACATATTCTTAACAGAGTCTTTAAACTCCTACACATTCTTTTTTTGTAAGTGTATTTTTTAATCAAATAAAGCTTTTTTTAATCAAATAAAGTTATGCACTTTTTGCATAGGTAATAAGTAACACTCATGCACCCGTCGCCATGTTAAGAAATTAAACATTACAAATAAATTGAAGTTGACCATGAACTCTTGCCCAAAGCACATTTCTCTACCTTCCAAAGGAAGCTTTGTTCCTGAATTTGATAGACATAAAATTTCATTCTGCATGAATGAAATATAAACAGAGTTGCCACACTGTAGTATTTACATATAACATGATTTTTTGGTTCAAATGTATATTTTTGAGGTAATCCATGCTTATACTATTATATTCATTTTCATTTGAGTAAATATTGCATAATGTGTTCATTCTACATTTGTTGGACATTTTGATTATTTGTAATGTCTTTGCTACCACAAAAACCTCTGCATTGAAAATTGTCACACATTATCTTCTAGTATACATATGCAAGATATTCTGTAGGGTATATACCCAGGAGTGGAATTATTTGGCACAAGGTTATATTCTCAAGAGTAAAATTACTTGGTTCAGATATTAACTAAGTTGCTTTCCAAAGTGGCCAGTCTGTCTTTAAACACCTACTAGCAATTTTATGAGATTTAGAGTTTTACATCTCTCACAGCTAGTATTTACCCACTTGGATTTTAATTGCTTCTTATCATGTACTTCCTTGATTAATAGTGAGGTTATGCATTTTTCTTGCATGATTTTTAGCCACTCTGTTGTCCTTTGTGCGAAACGCTTCTGTGTGTTGCTTCCCCATTTATATTTGTTTGCTTTTATTATACACACACAAAATAACCCCCCCCCACACACACACATATACATGTATTATTCTGAAGGTGAATACTTTGTCAGTTGCATGCATTTAAAATACCCATTCTGCTCTTTTCAATGTGTTTATGATGTCTTGGAATGTAGAAATAATTTAAATTTTCATTTACAAAATGTAACCTTGTTTTACTTACTGGTTTGTGCTGCTTTGTCTTAGCAAATCCTTCTTTCACCTAAATTCATAAAGACATTTTTTTATATTTTCTCCTAAAATTTTTTTGCTTTTCCTCTCTAGGTTTTAGTTAACCTGGAATTTTGTGTAGTTCTATATGTTTGTATGATGTGCAGGATGCATTAAGTTTTATTTGTTTCACACTTGAATAATTATTTTCAATAATTTGTAACTATACCTCTGACATATATATTCCTAAATTGAATGAGTCTATTTCAAAGTTCTCAGTTCTGTGCCAGTGATCAATTTGTCTATACCTGTACCAATGACACATTTTTTAATTTAATATAGGTTTAAATTGGACTTGATATTTAATACTTCCCAAACAGACACTTTATTTTCTTTCAGAGTATTCTTAACTATTCTTCGAAGTTTGCTTCTTCATATAAATTTTAGAATCTTGTCAATTCCACAAAATAAACTTGAATATGCAGAGTGTTGAAAGAATTATCATCTTAAAATATTGCGTCTTCCCATTCATGAATACAATATATCTCGCCCTTTACTTAAGTATTATTTAATATCTTTCAACAAAGGCATATAACTTTTCAAAAATTTCTTACGTATCTGTTAAATTTGACAATTTCCACCTTATTTTTAAAATATATTTTAAAAATTTTAAAAATATATTTTAAAAATTTTAGTAATGTTTTCTAACTCTTCATTGATGACATATAAGAACATGATTGTTTTCACATTGCCCTAATATACATACTCTCATTTCAGGCCTAATACTTTATAGCTCCTTCCTGCAATCATATTGTCTAGGAATATTAGCATGTTAATTTTTCAGTCTTTTATAAGCTTTGTATCTTTTTCTTGTCTTGCTGTTTTAGCAAAAACAGTGCTGAATGAAATTTATTTTGTTCCTGACTTTAAAGGAAATACTTCTAAAATAAACATGGTATTTGCTTGAGTTTGGTGTAGATATCCTTTATCAGATTTTAAAGTTCCCACTCATCACGCTGTCTGCAGAACATGGAAATCATTAAATACAAAACAAACCAGAAACAGGTATTAAGTCTTCTAATCCATGAACATATTGTAATGATTTGTCTTCCGCAGGTCCTTTCACCTACATTGTTCAGAAGTTGTCATATATTTTGTTAAATTTATTTCTAAGTATTGATGTATGGCTATGAATGTTATATTTTTAAATTTTTAAAATAATTTTTATTCTACAATAGTTTTACATCCATGAAAAGCTTGCAAAGTTAGTACAGAGTGTTCCCTTATAACCACCTGCCTAGTTTCCCCTATTATTAACATCTCACATTAGTATGATGCGTTTGTCACAACTAATGAACAAATATTTGATACAGTATTATGAACTAAAGTCTCTACATTTTTAGGATTTCCTTAGTAATTACTAATGTCTTTTTTCTGTCTCAGAATCTGTCTAGGCTCATATATTGTATTTATTTGTCATGTCTCCCTTATACTTTCCTTGTTTGTGATGCCTTAACAATTTTGAGTACTGATCAGGTATTTTGTAGAATGTCCCTCAGTTGAAGATTTTTATTTGACCAGACTGGGATCATGAGATTTTTGAAGGAGGGCCAGAGAGGTAAAGTGTCATTCTCATCACTTCATATTAAAGCCACGCATTGTCAGTTAGGGTAGTGTGTTAAGCTTGATCACATGGTTGAGGTAAGTGTTTGTCAGATTACTCCATTGTAAATTTACCCCTTTTTTTCATCTTCTCCATACTGTATTCTTCAGAAAGAAGTCACTGTGACTATTCCCACACTTAAGGGTAGGGGAGAGTTATGCTCTACCTCCTTTATGGGGTCATATCTATGCATTATTTGGGATTATTTGATAAAGGACATTTATTTATTCCTTTCCATTAATTTATTTGTTCAATAATTTATTTATATCAATATGTATTTTGGGTTGTAATTCAATGCTACGCTATACATTTTGTTGTACAAATTGTTCTAGTTTTGGCCATTGGGTTGGCTCATCTTGTTTGCTCCTGTGTCCCTTTGACATATCTGCATCATTTTGGTTTTTGTGTGCTTCCTTGGATTCTGCCAGTATAGGATATTCCAGGCTCATCTTGTATATTTTCTGCCCTAGAATCAGCAATTTCTCCAAGGATCCTCAGTTCCTTTTATTAGAGAATGGTACTAGAAACCCAGATCTTGGTACTAGGTGTGCTCATTGATGCTGAAGTGTCATTGCTTCTAGGCCCTTTCAGCAGACAGAGCTCGGAAATGTGTGTGTGTGTATGTGTGTGTAAATGTTATAATTAAAAACTTTTTCCAGTTGTTTCTATGAATCTTTAGACAGACAATATATTTTGGAATATTGTCATATATTCTAAGAACTTGGTAACAAGTAGCTCTAGTAGTTTGCCAGTTTCTTTGCATTTTCTGTGAATATGTTCATGCAAACTGTTAAGACCGTTGTACATCTTCCTTTCCAATCTTTATGCTTTATATCTCTCTTCTTTTCCCTGTCCTTCTCCTTTTCCTCCTCGTCCTCTCTTCATTTCCCCTCCTATCTTACTGCACTAGTTCACAACGCCTGTACAACGCTGAAACAAATGGATGGAGAATGGCCAACTTTGTCTTTTTTTCTGATATTGGTTAAGAAGCATGCAATATTTCACAGTTAAGAAGAGTATTACCTTTAGGTTTCTCCTAAATGATCTTTATCAGATTGAGGAAGTTTTCTTCCATTAATTGGATGCTGAGGGTTTTTTGTTGTTGTTGTTTAATTAATTTTTACTGGAGTATAGTTGCTTTACAATGTTGTGTTAGCTATTTTTTAATCATGAAGAGGCATTGAATTTTACTCGGTACTATCTCAGCATTCATTGAAATGATTGACTTCTCTCCTTCATTCTGTTCATGTTATGGACCATATACAAATAAATTAAATATGGGTTGGTTTTCAAATAGTAAATCATCTTGCATTCCTTGGATAAACCCCATTTGATCACAATTGATTACCCTTTTTATATATTGCTGGATTTAATTTTTTAATATTTGGTTTGCCATGCCCACTCTGAATATTGAACTATAGTTTTCTTTTTCTACAATGTTAAGAGCAGAGTGTGGTAAAAATGTTATGATAGGGCTTCCCTGGTGGCGCAGTGGTTGAGAGTCTGCCTGCCGACGTCCGGGAAGATCCCACATGCCGCGGAGCGGCTGGGCCCGTGAGCCATGGCCGCTGAGCCTGCGCGTCCGGAGCCTGTGCTCCGCAACAGGAGAGGCCACGGCAGTGAGAGGCCCGCGTACCGCAAAAAAAAAAAAAGAAAAAGAAAAAAAATATTATGATAGTTCAAAAAATTAGGAAGTGTTCCTTCTTCCTCTACTCTCTAAAATAGTTTGTGTAAAACCAGTGTTATTTCTTCCATAAGTATTTGGTAAAACTCACCAATTATGCTTTCTGGGTCAGTCATTTTACTTGTTGAAAGGTTTCAAATCATAGATCTCATTCTTTGAACAAATATAGGACTATTCAGTTTTTCTATTGTGTACATTTTGCAAAAGTTTTGTTTTTCAAGGAATTTGTCCATTTCCTTAAAATTTTCAAATTATTGACATGAACATTTACAATACCTCATCCTTTCATCTGAGGGATATTTGTAATGACTGCGTTTTCATTCCTCTTGTTGGTGATTTAGTTTTAACTCCTTTTTTTTTTTTCATTAGCTTACATATGGATTTTTATTCTGCAAGGGATTTTCACTGCTTTCTGAATCTATGATTAATATTAATCTTCTTCTAAGAATAATACTTCTCAACTTTTATTTCTCCATTTGTTCTTTCTGTGAAACCTACTACACTGGATATTCTATACCTCATTCCCTCCATCAGAGTTTCTTTTATATTTCTCTGCTGCATATTCCCTGTCTTTAAGAATTGTGATTAATAAGTAAATTGTAGGGAATTCATATGAGTCTCAAATAACCTGTGATTCCATGTGAATCCATTTTAGATTCCTTCAGTGCAAATAACAACTTACATAAAGACAATTCATTCACACATTATGATGATGATTTTTTTTTTTTTTTTTTTTCTGTATGTGGGCCTCTCACTGTTGTGGCCTCTCCCGTTACGGAGCACAGGCTCCGGATGCGCGGGCCCAGTGGCCATGGCTCACGGGCCCAGCCGCTACGCGGCATGTGGGATCTTCCCAGACTGGGGCACGAAGCCGTGTCCCCTGCATCGGCAGGTGGACTCTCAACCACTGCGCCACCAGGGAAGCCCTGATGATGATTTTTTTATGCTACTTTATTTGGCTCTGTTAGGAAGGCATTTAACTCCTTGTACTGCTCTATCAAATAGACTTCATTGACATCCTATATTTTAACCAAATTTATGTTCTATTTATCTTTTCCTTTTTAATATTTTGTTTAACTCTATGGGCATTTATTTAAAAGTTTTTGATAATAGGCTCCATGGAGCAGCAGTCCACTCTGATAAATTCATCATTATGTCATTAATAATTAGGATAACCTTAGCACAAAGTAGCTCTTAAATATGTATTGTTGAATATACACATACACACACACATATATGTATGTATATTCTTTGTTGCCCTATATATATATTGGCTAACCAAAAGTATTGTTTCTGAAAAGAGAACTTCGCTATTGTGTACTTGACACAAGTGGATAAACTTATGTTTACTGCTTTGCAGCATGATCTGTTTTTGCCATCTGAGTCTTTGTCACCATCTTAAGTTGGTGCTACAGTTGCTAAAATAGGAGCTAAGTAACTATTGTACACAAGTTAATGTTGGCTCATATTGTGCAAATGAACTTGGCTTTTTAATTCAAATCTTCCCCTGGGATTTTAAAATCTGTCCTCAAAAAGTGTTTTTTTCAGCTGTATTGATAGAGAGATAAATTCATTACACATGCTAAAATTTTGTGTGGGTAGTTCACTATGATAAGAAATTAGAGCTATTATATAGTGCTTATGGTAATTGAAGAATAATGTTTAAAACTCAGAAATATTAAGATGCAATTATTTCAGGTATCAATTAGGTTTCACAGTAATGTTTTCTTCATGACATTTGGAAAGAAATGTGTGTAATTTGAAGTCCATTTTTTCTCTCCTTTTGTAACCTTTTCCCCACATGAGTCATGGGTACTTTGTATCTATTGCCAAACAATTCACTTCTTGTAAAAGAACTTATTTTATGAGTGCCATAATGGTATTCAGTGACTAGCTCTGTCTAATTCATATTTCTAAATTTAATAACGTTAATATAACATATGATTAGATAGATGCCTTTTCACTTACTTTCAGAATAACCCAAAAGCATCTTGCTATCTTTTCCACATTATATCTGTTAACATCTTATCCTCTCTGTCTTATTTTTCTTACTTTGAGTAATAGGCAAAGCCTCACCAAATATAACAGCAACATTGGTCTGAAAGATTTTTAATTTCAAGCATGAGTAACCAGTGACTGGCAGCATGAATGTGTTCTGAACTCTCATTTATAAGCATGAATCAGAAACAGGGCATATTTATGGAAGAGGTTGCAGAAAGGTAGGTATGCATGAAGGTTACACATCCTGGTGACCCCATCAGAAATAGGAATAAATCTCTGCCTGGCGTAGTCATCCTCAACACCATCCTTAAAATCACCGTATCTCAAAAAGAGACAGTCTGCAGATCTTGTTCACCCAGATAAATTTTCTTATAAAGGGTATAACAAAGAGTACAATTGTCTAGTTGTGCTACAGTGTTGTTAAAACAAACACAACGTTTGAAAGCACATTTCCAGTTCTGTGGGGGGAAAGTGCCAAAAAGAAACTGATGACAAGAAAACTCTATGCAGGGGCGGGGGAGGGGTAGTTGTCACGAACATATTTTGCAACTTCTCTCCTTTATTTGAATATATATCTTTGTAGAGTTTCCTTTTACTCTGGCTGAGTAGATTGCAAAATTGTATTTTGTTTAGGCATGTGAAATATTTGAGGTGGGGAGTAAATGAAGAAGATTCTAGGGGTAAATGTAGTATCAAAGATGTATGCACTTAATTTAACTCCGGTCTCTCTACCTTACTGTAAAGCTAATTTGTAATGCAAAGTGACTATTATTTGCATGAGGTCCTCTCTAGAGGAAGACATGTTTTAGAATTCACTGTTACCAGATCAGTTAAGCACTTTTGTTGGCCACCTAACAAGACGTAGAAATGATCTGAGAGTCCATGAACGGTTCAGAGCAATGGTGTTCCTCTTCATGGCCTTTATCATCATGAACCTTTTTCTAAGAGAATTTGATTTTCTGAAAGAATACACTCCAAAATGTCATCTCAACCTCTAAATACAAAATGAGCAGCGAGATGGGGAATTGTGTTCTCTAAGATGATTGGCACTAGTCGTAATTTGTTAGTCATGGATTTTGCATGTAAATTAATGTTAAATACTTGGCAATCAATTTAAATTGCAAATAGCTCTTCAGCTGCGATGCTGAATCTCCACAGATGAGTGAGTTAAAGTTAACACTGACATTCTCTAGACCAGTTAGATGACACATTTCTGTTGCTGGAATGAAACTAACAGCCTAATCTAAAAAAAAAAACAAGCCAACTAACTATGCTTCAGGTGGGCTTCAAACAATCCAGATTGACAGGGACCTGGGGCCGTGCCGCAAGTGTCCTATCAAATACACCAGATCAGGCAACAGAGTCAGTTAGCTCATGTTGCTGGGCAGGCAATTAGAAAATGGAAAATTCCCACTCAACAATGATGTGTATAGATCCCCCAAATGAGTTTAGTACTTCAAGATTTGGTTTTTAAAATATAAGGGAAATCGTTTGCTCTCAATCTTGTCAAGGAGGCTTGATAATGGACTATTTGTCCTACGGGAGAAGCAGCACAGGTTGATTAGCACATATGTATTACTATAATCTGCACCAACTTTTAGAAAATCTCCTTAGTAGTTTCTTGGAACATTTCCAACACTCCAGAGACTAGCTAAAGCATAAAACAAATAATCCTGCCACAAAGGTATATTAAGAGGTTTAATTCACAAAAATGAACTTATAACATATATCAACATTAAGAAGATAAAGTGCAAATATTCACAATCTGTGCTGGGCTGCCATCATCTGCAAAACCCATTCAATTTTTCTGTAGATGATAATAAAGTCTTGTTTTTCATCTTAGGGTAGGGAAGACATTTGGGAGTGCTTGCTTCTTCCTTAAATCTCCCAGCCCAACTGGGACTCTTCTTTTCTTGGAATTAGTGGAGAATTCCCCCTACTTTATCCTACTGAGCTCTTATCTCCCTGTCTCTCCACTGGACTTGCCTCCATTCTCTTTAATGGTGTTGGGCAGTGGTGTTGTTTCACTTCTAGACTTCCAGGAAGTCGGGCACATGACTCTCCCCCAGAGGTAGTAAGGGAGCAGCCAGATCCCTCTCCAAGCTGATGAGATGAAATTTAACCCCTTTCCTTGGTGGAAGTTATTTAGTCTGCTTTAGGTTGTTCTTTCACTGGGTTTCTCTTTCCTAGAGCCATTTCTTACCCGCATCTGGTCTTCCCATGGTTTCTGCTCATCCCATCTTTCAATAATCATTGGCCATTCTAACATACCCTGTATTATATGCTTGTTATATACACATCCCAAGAAGCAGCTACTAAAAAGCCTAAAAATTCAGATTCTGAATGTATTTTACTCTTTATCATATTTTAACGAGCTATAAAGATAATTACTGTTCCTCACCCATGCACTATAATTAAATGTGATTAATCAAAACTTGACAGCAGACACAAAATGAAATGAATATGCTCTGTATCACTTTTTCTCTTTATTTTTTTCTAAGGCAGTGTTTCTCAACCTTTTTTCCCCACTATGCCTCCTTAAGGAGGCTTTTTAGACATCTTTTCCCCTAACTGTCCTCCCCAAGAAATTTTAATAATTCAGATATACTGTATATCTGTTTATATACTTTGTGTATGTATCTGGATTATACATAAAAAGAGTAAGTTTTTTTCACCCACTAAGAACTAATTTTTGTTCCCTTGGGAACAGTATTGTCTTTGTTGAGAATGTATTCTCTAAAGTATGTATTCACGGGGGTGCCCATGAGTGCACTGCCCAAGGCTAATATTTCTCTCCTAGTTGCTTGGTGGATTTGGAACAGCAGAAGAAAATGGGGTAGAAACACTGGGGATTCTGAGGGGGAATGGATACATTTTTATGCCGCTAGCTGTTTACAAAATTGTTAATACATATGGACTGGAGGCCAAACTATAGGCTCCCTTTTATTAATGTATGAATTTATTCTTCTTTCAAGGTTATTTTTCAAACATGATGTGTGTGCCTGCACACACACACCCCTATACAGATTGTAAATATGTTCACATTTGTTTCAGATTTACTTTCTATGTCTGACACAAGGGCCCAATTTATTTCCTTTTCTGCTTCTGTGATGATTTTGTGTTTTGACTTCACTTATATAAACATCGCTGCATCGTATCTTTCACTATTTGATAAAATTGTTCTCAAAATATTTTCCATGGAGTGCATCCCTCATGCCTGCTCCAGTGGCGACAGATCTTTGTGAAACACACATAGTACATATGACATATAATGTTACTATCGTGGCTTAGCCAGAGGAAGGTTCTAGAAAAGCGTGATTTACTCAAAAATAAATCGATTGATAGATAAATAGATAAGCTTCTCTTTTTCCTTGTTAAGGTGCTATAAGAGTAATTTTTACTAGGAAGACACTGTACCTTAGTAGATCTCTGAGGGGAAAGTTCTTTTTTTTATTAATTTTTTATTGGAGTCTAGTTGATTTACAACGTTGTGTTAGTTTCTGCTGTACGGCAAAGTGAATCAGTTATACATACACATATATCCACTCTTTTTTAGATTCTTTTCCCATATAGACCATTACAGAGTATTGAGTAGAGTTCCCTGTGCTTATACAGCAGGTTCTTATTAGTTATCTGTTTTATATATAGTCGTGTGTATGTGTCAATCCCAGTCTCTCACTTTATCCCTCCCCCACCTGCCCCCCAGGTAACCATAAATTTGTTTTTTACATCTGTGACTCTATTTCTCTTTTGTAAATAGATGTGGTACATATATACAATGGAATATTACTCAGCCATAAAAAAAGAATGAAATAATGCCATTTGCAGCAACATGGCTGGACCTAGGGATTGACATGCTGAGGGAAGTAAGTCAGGCAGAGAAAGACAAATATCATATGATATCACTTACACGTGGAATCTAAGAAGATGGTACAAATGAAGTTATTTATAAAACAGAAATAGGGTCACAGAGGGGAAAGTGCTTCATAAGTCACTTTCAAGAATGGCCTGAAAACTTCCTTAAGAACTTGAAGATCAACCCATTTATTAGTAAAGCCTCAGCAGAGATGCCCAGGGCCCAGTCATGGGCCTCTGTCCTCCTCTCCCTTCCACCCCCATTAACCAGAATGGGGCTTAGGGGTCATCTTTTCAACAGCTTGATACTGGTCCCAGATGCTATGTTTCACATTCCACATATTTTCATTCACAGCACTTGGAGTAAACTGTTACTCTCAGCCTCACCTATGACCCTCCTCCCACATCTTGTCTCCCTCCTTAATGTGCCCACTGTTCCCTCTACAAGCCCTGTTTCCCGATTAACAGCTATCTTCTTCCTACTCCTACCTGCTCCTCTGCTGCTGCCTCCCCACCACACACAAACACACCCTTGCCCATGAAGAGTAGCTGCATTTTCTTGATATTACTGAAGGAGGACTTTCTCCATTACTTCCGTCACCTGTGAAGAGCAGGCCATTCAGCCTCCATCGCTCGCGAACCTCAGGTCAGGGAGTATCTCAGTGTCCTCCTTACTTCTTTATTCCACTTCCTGACCCTTCCTCTTCAATTCGGCTTTGAAGCTACTATCTTCAACCATCCACACTCCTTCCCTGCATAGGCTTGTCACACACCAGGGCTGTGGTCACTCTACTCATGCATTTAAGACTTTGGCGGTCCTCCGTCTCCAGGTCGGCCTTAGTTCTAAGCAGGTGGAGCATCCAGCCTCTCCATGCCCCCGAGCTTACCTTCGATAAACATCTTTTTTACTTAACTTCCATCACCCATCGCTATGGATACCCAGCACTTGGTCAAAACATGAAATTTCCTCCAAAGTTGGAACAAATTCAAAAATCTCAAGCTTTGATGTTAATTTCAGATCTCTTTGTCTCCTGTCTTTTGGCACCGAGTTGCATAAAAACAAAACACACTCTAGTTATTTTATGTGGAAATGGATACAGTGCAAAGATGAAGAGAGTTATAAAAGTGTTGGAAGTGTTGGTAGGTTGATTACCGCTCAAAATTCGCATTCTCATGGTTACTTAGTGAACAGGGCAAAACATCATACTCAAATGTGGTATATGTTGTTGCCATAATTCAAAAAGGCCCAGTCAGTATTGTCTCTTTCTTAGTGGGAAGGAAAAAGCTTGTCCTTCATTTTTAAAGAGTTATCCAGTCATGCTCCAATCCCTCTATGCCCTAAAACATTGCTGAAGTCTCCTGGGGCTTATCTCCTACGCTCTGGCTCTTCTAAAGGCATCTGCAATTTTCTACTTACCTATTCTAGCAGCATGATCTCTTCAGTATAGCCAAAGAGTGGGATGTCTTGTGAAGCTGGGTGATCAACGTTCTCATAGACAATTATGGCACTAGGCTGCAGAATTGGATCCATTTCTTCTTTGCAGAGCAGCAGAGATATCTATACCAGATGAGAGCTAATGATCCTGATGTTCTCTGCTTTAGGATATAGAAAAATGTCTTTAATGCATCAGTCATAAACCAGGTGCTGGTGACAGTACTATTGGTTTGCTGCAATAAAGGGATTACACGTGGAACAACAGCTGTAATTGAAGAATAGCTGAATGAAGTTAAAATAGTCCATTGTCATTTTTCAAGATTGAAGTGTCTGCTGCATAGGCCAAAAGGAGAGTTATATGGAGATGTGAAGGGAATCACTACCCCACCACCATGCAAGTCTTTGAAGGAGTCACTCATTTCATTGGCTCTCCCAGGAATTCAACGCTACTCTTCATTTGCTGTATTGAGAAGAAAAGGGCTTCAGAGAATTCCATATGAGTCTTCTCATCTTAATAATTCTTACTTCACAGGTCAAAGAGATTATGTAAGAATTCTGAAGTTGGTGGGGTTTTATATATATAAACTCTCCAGCCATTCATTTAGGAAATGAGAACATAAAACAGAATGGATTCACAGAATCATTGAAACCAAAGTGAGATAAGTTCTCATCAAAATTTAATTACTATCTAACTCTCCCATAACCTGCCACTCTGACCAGTTGACAATAGTAGTATTTCGTATGTCCAGGAACTGGGATTAACTGAGATCTGTGGTCCAACATTTTCAGAAGGATTGATCTTTGTACTTCCTGTTTCTCAGCATGCAGTCATAATACATTGCTTCTGAGTCCTGTAGGAAGAAACACAGCATGCATTTGTGATGTACTGAGGGTCCTTCTCCAAAGGAACTTGAGTCTGTGAACTCACGTCTTCTAATTAAATGAAGTTTGTGTCTCTCTTGGTAACCTGAGTAAATTCTCTATTCGTCAGCCCTAGAGTTCTTTCGATTATTCAGAATAAGTAGGATCTTCCTTAATGAGTTACCCATATATTTCAGACTTATTGACCCCATGATCAACCACCTACCATCAAAGATCGCTGTGGTTCACATGTTCTGAATAGGCACTCCAACTCTGCTCCAGTTATGGGAACTATGTCTATTTTGCCTCTGGAATTAAGTAAGTAATGCTAAGTGATATTTGTCACCCTGGCAACTATCTCACCACTAAAATCTAGGAGCACATTTCAGTGGCAATATCTTACGATGGCAATTGCTTTCAAAGGACAGCCATCGCAGTGCTTTTTAAAAAGATGCTTTTCTGTCACTCTCCAGTGTATTTTTCAAAGCCTTGGTAAATAAGCCCTCTCAGGGTACTGAGCTGGGAGGAGTGAATAAACTGGTCACACATTTTAAATCCATTTCTATGTCTCTTATTTCCTAAGTCTTTGGATATCTTCTGTGATTGACTAACAAATGTATAGTATACCAACCTCATTCTGCACAGGTCCCTGCTGTTCCAGCTTTTAGTTAACCAAATCAGCAAGCAACCGGAACAACTCCTAGCTCCCTGAGCTAACACATTAAATCCAGAATCTCAGTAAAGGCACCCAGATCAATAAATTTAACCAATTCTAAAATTTCATTTCATACTCCATGGTCTAGTACTCTCAGAATCCATTCCACATATAAATATTTATGCACATATAAATTAGGAACATCTAGCAATACCTTGGGGTGTAAAACTTCTCCTCCTGGGATTGCCTGTAACTGGCTCACTGGCTGCTTTCTGAGATCTAATCCTAGTTATAAGTCTGGGGGCAACGATGGTTGGTTGAGGTAGAGTACAGTGAGAATAGGCATACCCCTCATCACACTGGCCAGAAGAAGAAGCTTTTGCAAACACAGGAGCAGTGGAGCTTTGCTGCTCAGGATACTTGGAGGTTTCCAAATCTTCCTAATGTTTACCATTCTAATGCTTGAAGCTTCACCCCTTCCCAGTCAAGGCCCTAACATTCACATATGTCACCCTGCAAAGAAGTGAATCGAAAGTGCTTTCTGGTTTAGTAATCCACAGGTTCATCCTTTGCATCTAGTTCTCAGCCATACAATCTTCACCCAGGAAGCTACAGAAGATAAGACACTCTGTGAAGAAGGTCATGAGAAATCCCTGGCTTTCCAGCCATGCCTTCACCTAAGGATTTAAATTCCTGAAATGAATATTTTTTTCTTTAAACTCCCAGTACAATTAGAAGCAAGCAGCCCACTTCTCTTTCCCTGAATTCTATGGCCTTACATTTTTCATACACTTCACTTTGGATGGTCCTGGTTAAAAATTTCAGTTCATTTTCCCACTGGTTTCCATGCACTATTAGTGTCCTCTCCTTTCTGTGGTTGAAATAAGCATGGTCTTCAAAGATAAACAGGCAAATTGAAGAGTCCGTGGTTTTCATTTTTTGCAACTTACTTCTGGTGACAAATACTGATCCAGTTGGTGTTCAGTGGCTGTAACAGGAACTACTTCACAGAAATGGATTTACGCCTGGGAATCAGATGCCTATAAAATTCCTGGAAAGTGGAAGAAGAATTATACTACAGATTTTGCTTGTCAGCAAAGCTGCTGTCAAGATGATGAATCAGAAGGAAGGTGAATTAGGAGGTTCCAGGATCACACTGTCTGCTAAAATATAGGATTCAGGAAACCATCACAACAACCAAGCCACCACGAGCTACTAGATATGCACTGTTGACCCAATTCAACAAGAATGAAACTAGTGACAAAAAATGGGTACTCCACTGATACTGCTGCAGAAAAAGTCAATGCTATCACAACCCCAGAAACTCAGAATGAGCAGGTTGTGGTCAAGCCAAGAAGTGCACCTGAATGGTGAGACATAAGTGACATCAAGATCGCTAATTTTATGTTTTAATTTTTTAAAAATTTGTTTATTTATTTTTTTTGGCTGCACCATGTGGCTTCTTGAACGATCATAGTTTCCCCAACCAGGGACTGAACCTGGGACCTCTCAGTGAAAGCTCTGAGTCCCAACCTCTGGATTTCTAGGGAATTCCCAAGATGGCTAATTTTAAATGAAATAAGCTAGACATAGAAAAACAAATACTGTATGAAATACTGTGTGATCACACTTTTTTATAGAATCTTAAAAAAAAAAGCTGAATTCATAAAAGCAGTGAGTAAAATGGTGGCTACCAGGAGTAGGCAGTGGCAGAAATGCGGAGATATTCATCGAAGGGTCTGAATTGCAGTTGTATAGGATGAATAAGTCTAGAGGTCTCTTGTACAGCACGATGACTATAGTTAATAATACCATATTGAACACTTGAAAGATGCTAAGAGAGTAGATTTTAGGTGTTGTCACAAAAAAAAGTTAACATCTCCATGTAACTTCTGTGAAGAGATATGTTAATTAGCTTGACTGAAGTAATCATTTCTTTAAGTATATGTATATACATGCTGCACATAATGTTGTACACCTTAAATACATACAGTTTTTATTAATATCTGTCTATCTGTCTAAAGATCCCTCGCTTTAATGTTCTATCTTTCTGGTGTCCGCAGCACAGGAAGATGCATTAGAAGAAGGGTCAAATGGAGGTTTAGTGTGGGTCTTCCACGCAGACCACACTGTAGTCAAACTTCCAAACCTGTCCTCCCATTCTGAACAGAGGACCTTACCTCTGTCTTCACAGAAAAAGTAGAAACCAGCACACAAAACCCCTTTATCTACCTGCCACCAAACCTAAGAGCTAGCCTGTATCCACACCAATGTTCCTGATAATATATTGAGGCATATTTTGCTCCTTTCACATAAGACTGATTCCCAATTTCTTCTAGATCAAATCCTGAAGTCATTTGTATTCCAGGACCACTTTCAATGTCTTATCAATGCATTATGATCTTGCCTTCTTTGTGTCCTCCCTTAAACTTTTCAATTTTGCTAATTGTCTTCTTAAAGTTAAACCTTTCCCTGGATGACGTATCCACTTCTAGCTGTTCTCATATTTCTCTGCTTCCTCTGACAGCTGAATTACTTCAAGTGGTTGTACAAGATCCCATTCTCTAATTCCTTATCTAGTACTCTTTCCTCAATCTGGCTTCTCACCAATCACTTCACTAAAACTCCTATTTCCAGTGTATTCAATAACCGCAATAAATTGCTTAACCCTTGACTTTGTTGACCTCTTTGCAAACTGGCCACTATTGATCATGCTGTTCTTCCTGAAAACTCTCTTGCCTTGGTTTCCTGCTTTTCTGACTCTCACCACTACTTCCCAAATAAATGTATCACCTTTTCTTCCTTCTGTTTTCCGAATGCTGGGCATTCTCAGGGTTCAATCACAGGCCCTTTCCTTGCTATATTCATTCTCTCTATGTGAGTTACTCCTCTTCCTTGGTTTTAATTGCCATCCACACATGTAGTGGTAATTTTTATCTCAGTAGCTGTAGGCTGTCTCTACATGAAAAGGATGGGAAAGCAAAGAACAAACATAAATAACTTTGGAACAGAGTATTTGAACTAGCCTGTACATATGCTGTAATAGCAAAGATTAAATGAATTGTACACAGATACTGCACAGATAATAAGTTTTTCTCAAATATCTGAACTGTGTATCTTCTGCAATTGCACAAAACCCTGAAGATCACCGTGTCTGAGTCTGCTTTGTCTCCTGAGTTGGCTATCTCATTGCGTTGGCCAGAAAACTGAGGATCCATTTCTTCCTCTCTCGTACCCCAATATCTAATGAATCACAAAGTCCCAGCAACTCACTTCCCAAATATTTCTTCAAATCTGTTGCTTTGCCACCATTCTAGAGATCATCTATCACTGCCATGACAGTCACAGCCACAGCATCTAACTCGGCGCCTGCTATACTGCCCGTCCAGCCTCTACCCTGAAGCTACAGGGATCGTTCAAAATTCAAATAAGATCCTGTCGTTTTTCTGCTCCTTCATTGGTTCCCAATTATTTGCTCTTAGAGAAAAATTCAAATTCCTTTGACTAACTATAGCCTATATAACCTGTCCCACCCCATGTTTCTCTCCATCCCAACTCCTAACCCACTCTGCATTCTGGATAAATCATGGAACTTTCACCTTTTCCAGGCGCCATATTTTATCTTGCCTCCTTCCTTTGCATTTCTGGTCCTTCCTCAGCTATTCTTGCCTCTACTGCTACCCCTACCACCTCACTGTCTAATTTTCTCATATTTACCTCTTAGGTCACATGGCCATTCCTGAGTTCAGAAGGCAGGGATGTATAATTCCACTTCAGAGAAAGAGCCACAAAGAGAAAAGCAAGAATATTGGGTGACTAATAATAGAACATATCACAATATGATCTATAGCATGTGTAGTTTGGTTATGAGTATGTAAAAGAAATTCTGAATGTAATTGAGATAGACCTAACTTCTTCAAACTTAAGGCTCCATTCTTCCTGTGAGTTCACTTGTCATTCTAAGGTGCTATCACTTTTAAAACACACCATTGTTTGAATAAGAGTTTTTCAACTTAAAATTATGGAAATACTGACTTAAGTGTAAACATCTAGTGTATGAAACATACAAATTTCAGAAATGACAAAAAGTCTTTAAAATGCCCTAGGGGATCTCTGGGAATAATTTTGTATAGCTCTGACTTACAGAACTATGGTAAGGTTTTACCTCAGCAAAAACAGAGAAATGATTGAAATCAGCCAGGATTTGGGGTGGGAAGACCCCAAATATAATGCAAACAGTAACAAATAAACTTCACTGTAGCTTCACTGTGAATAAACATGGCAGACACCACCTTAACTAAATAATCCAGCTTCATATCACCAATAATGAGGTATGTCAACATCGTCTGCCCTGATGGGATGCACTTAGAAGAAAATAGTATCCTTTCAGCGATATTCTTGTTACAAACGAACAATACCAATCTAACTGTGAGACAACATCACAAAAACTCAAATCGAGGGACTTCTATAAAATCACTGGCCAGTATTTCTCAAAAGCGTCAAGGATATGAAAGACAAAAAAGGCTGAGAGACTGTCACAGACTGGAGCTAGTGAACAGCTAAATGCAATGTGAGATCTTGCATCAGATCCTAGGCCAAGGAAAAAAAGACATTAGAGGGAGAACTTGTGAAATTTAAAATAGGTTTGTAGGTAAGTTGATAGTATCATATCAATGTTAATTTTCTGGTTCCAAACTTTATACTATTGTCATATAAGATATTAACATTAGGAGAAGCTGGGTCAGGAGGATACAGGAACTCTACTATTTGTGTAAGTCAGCAAGTCTAAAATTAGACTGGAGGAAATACCTTATTTCTGTATTTCCCAAAGAAATGCTTTTGTTCCACAACATACATGGAGGTTTGTATAATCACACAGGTGGTTCTTTCTTTCTGCTGTGAAATGAGAAGGGCAAGGTAAAACAAAAGAGCCACAGCATGGGCCTTCAATCATCTGCCATCTCTCTTCTATGGCATCATCCCTTCCCATCAGCTCCACTCCTTAGGATAAAGGTTGGGTTTCATAAGGACCAGGGTATCTTAAGAAGGGGAATGATGTATTCACAGACATTCTCTTCTAGTACTTTATGTCCTTCTGGGAAAGGTGATGAAATGGCTGTAAGAGCTGTCATTTGTCTGCCGTGATCATGGCAACTTTACAACTTGCAAATGACATATTGCTAGTCTGAATTACTACCTTTTTTCCCCTCTTCTCTTGAAACAGAGAGGAAAAAGCAAACATTTCAAACAAAAGAGGTAGATATTTTACCTTCTTAAATTTCTGCATCAGTTGAAGCAGTATCTTGCCCCCTAAAAGCCCAGTGGCTATTGGATTCGAAATGCAATATAGTTCTGTAATCCTCTTTCTTTTCTGGGGCTTCTATTTCTTATTACTTATTAAGGCTAAATTGTTTGCCCTTGACAATTTTTAGTACTACAGTTATTGTGGAATATGTTATAAAACTTAATTCATTCTGACCAACTCAATATTCGAAGCAAGATTTACTGCTCTTACTCTTCAAATCAGATTTTTCAAAATATTTCATATATATTAAAAACACTGAACAATACATTCTCTTAGCCCCAAATGACTTAGATATGCCCCTGGTCAATATGAATGCAAATATGACTCAATTTTGGCTTGTCAGTCCTAACAAAAAATATTTCTTAAAATTTTAAAATATTTTCTTCATATTTTTCTCTTTTAAAAACACAGTCGCTGAGCTGTATTATGTTTTGTCATACTTGTTTATTTTTTAATTTTAGTTTTACAAAAACATGTTATGAAATTTCTAGATCATGCCGATTATGATGTGTGTTGAAAAAAGAAAAATTTTATTTATTTGGATCAAAGCTGAACAAAACTCAGAGATGAGCAAATAATCTCTTACCTCATGCAGTGTTAGATCTCTTCTACCTAGGTTCTGCATCATAAAAAGATATCATTCTTGTAGTTTTAAAGTAATACTTTATTAAATTCAAAATACAGAATGTCCTTGTTATATGGCCCTCCCTAGGTTTTTTTCTACATAGCCTTTAATTATGATGTATTTGTGATTTTTAGGATATAAATGGGCACAAGAAATCTCTGTTTTAAAAATACTTTATGTGATCCTTCTACTCGTGAGAAAGTTGTCTAAGTCAGAAAAAAGAAAAGTAGTCAATCTACTGTTTTTAAGAGCAAGTCTGATTAATTTATAAATTTTCTTTAATAATATTTTAAAAATATTTTACTACTATGACTTAAAGCAGTGATATCTCTGTGAGGTATGCATGTTGGAGAGAAATACAGGCCAGCTTTTCCTTTCACCTGTTGTGGTCTTTTCATTATAATGATTTTTCATCTATTGCCCTGATGCCTTATGGTAGATGATTTGCAAAGATCACTGCCATAACTTTCCGTACCTCTTTGCATACTTCTTTGAAATGTGAATTTCCTGCTCCTTTCATCAAAAGGGAGAATGAATCTTATTTTTCTTCTCTTTGAACCTGGATTGGTTTTGTCACTTGCTTTAATCAAAAAGAATGTGGCAAGGACTTCCCTGGTGGTGCAGTGGTTGAGAGTCCGCCTGCCGATGCAGGGGACACGGGTTCGTGCCCTGGTCCGGGAAGATCCCACATGCCCGTGAGCCATGGCCGCTGAGCCTGCGCGTCCGGAGCCTGTGCTCCGAAACAGGAGAGGCCACAACAGTGAGAGGCCCGCGTACCGCCAAAAAAAAAAAAAAAAAAAAAAAATTTACCTCACTAAAACTTTTCCAAAGTGGAACATTTTTCTTTTAATATTCAACCTCTACCATTTCATAGTAAATAATATACAGTATAAGCCCTCATAAATCAAAAGATTTCCAAAGGTCATAAGGAGTTTTTTCAGAAAAATCACTGAAAATTTAAATATCAATTAAAATATAAAAGTGTCATATTTTAAGCCTCAGTGTTAACAATTTAAAAATACTGAAAACATTTATTAGAATAATTTGTTTACATGACTGACTTTTCTACTGAGGACAAATGTAAAAGCACACAAAATAAAAATCCTTTGCCAATAATATGCATTCCTTTGTTTTTATTTATTAAACTATGTCTTTTCCCAAATCCAAGCTGTGTTAAAAGTTCATTAAAATTATGAAGGTAAGTGTGAACATTGTTGCAAAATAATATATTAAATTTAAAAATTATGTTAGTGTATAACTAAAAAATCTGTATTTAAACTGGGAATACCTTAAGGTAAAGAAAGGATTTGCATAATTTATTTACTTTAGTAATGTTTGATGTTATATAGGTTCAGAATAAATCTTCCTTTGTTAGTCTGTTCTGTAACATTAATCCCAAATTACAGATGGTAGTAAATTAAGACCTGATCGGTGGGAAAAGACTAGCTATGCTCTGTTAGTGTCAGACTCTGCTATCATACTCAATATTAATGATATGATATCAGTATCATTGAAAAATACTTGTAACGCAAGGTGAGGCTGTTAGTCATTTATAAGATTAAATATATTCCTGAAAACTTATACGCAAGGCAGATTTTAATCAATATTTTTTCAATTACAAATTTTATTTAAGGTATCTAGTTTCAAGCCTGAAAGTAATCATTCAATTAAAAATACTGTTTTCATCTTTTATGTTCTTGTGGATTTTGATTATATATATATGTATATATATGGCATATATGGCACTCACTTCTAAAAACACATCTTTAAAATTATATCACCTTGTATGTATAATTATCTCAGTGAGACCCTTCAAGTTTCTGTAAATTAAACGGATGATGTCTATGTATTTTTAAATACACTTTAAAAACACCCATATTATAAACCTTGGGAATATTATGCTAAGTGAAAGAAGCCAGACACAAAAGGCCATATATTGTATAATTCCATTAATATGAAATATTCAGAGTAGGCCTGTCTGTAGAGATAGGAAACAGATTATCAGTTGCCAGGGGCTGGAAGGAAGGGGGAATGAGAAGTGACCACTTAATGGACACAGAGTTTCCTTTTAAGTGATGAAAATTATCTGGAACTAGAAAGTGTGATGGTTGCACTATATTGTGAATGTACTAAAAGTCACTGATGGTAAATGTTATATGTATTTGACCACAATTTAAATTAAAGAAAAAGACACATAAAATATAACACAGTTCACACCAGACATTCAAGGAAACACTAGTTGGAAAATCTTCAAAAAATTATTATTATGTGGTGCTATTATCCATCTTTTAAACTGTGAAGTGTCTCTCAGCTATCCTCAGAAAAGTTTTCTTCCTAATAGTGGGTCCTTAGAATTTCTTTATTTGAGGAGCTCTTATAGTATTGATTGACCATAGGATGTTCTGAAGACCAAATAATAGTTCATTTTCCAAGAGACTTTGGGCTTTTTGTGATCCAAATCATACATTCCAGTAGTGGAACAATTACTTACTGGAAGTCCAAAAAATAAATAATAAGCAGATCACTGCCCACATGTCATTCAATATACAAATTGAAAATTAATAAGTGCTATGTGTAAAGGGTTAGGTTCATTTTAACGTGTCAGTTATGTGATTAGCATTAAGTAGAAATAAACAAGTGAGCACATTCTACGTTGGGTATACATTTTGATACAAACTTGGGGTCATGAATGGAAGTAGTGACAGAATTTCCATGTCTATGCTGCTTCAACCATGAGAAACATATAAACTTCCTCTTCCTACTTGGTATAATATAAAATGGAGTGAGCAGATGTTATGAAATGATTTGGGCAGAAAGATGAGGCAGGAAATGGTGCCATTTTCCCCCCCTACCTATAGGTTTGTTGGCAAAACTTGCAGTGAAGGAGAAAAAGCATTCCACCTGACTGTTTAGCCCAGTTTGTGGGAAGCCTGAGCCCTGGGCAAACAATTTGCAGACACAGGGGAATCAAGTAGGAAGGCAGGTGAGCACCGGAGGCAGAAGGGCATCGCTGGATCGATGGAGCCTGTGGAGCTAGGAGCACATGAAGGCAGAGGATCATCTGTTACCTTACAACCAAAGAGCAACGTAATTACTGATTTTCATTGAAAGGAAGCAGCTACTGGAAGTAGTGGTTTTGTGTAGTCTTTATCTCTAAAGCCGGGCACGCCCAAACTGGATGAACTATATTAGTTGGAGTAAACCTCCATCAACTTCGGAAGAATGGTCCCACGGACTAAGCTTCCCTCACCAGAATTTCTACCCTTAGAGTGTAAGCACAGGCAGTGTTCTAAATGAATGTAGCCTTTTATTGTTTTTGCCAGTGGTTTAATTTTCAGTCTTGCTATTGTCGGCATGTTTGTGTCCCCCACAAATTCATACGTTGAAACCCCAAGGTGATGGTATTAGTAGGTAGGACCTTTGAGTGGAACCCTTATGAGTGGAATCAATGCCCTTATAAAGAGATCCCCCAGAGCCCCTAGCCCTTTCCACTATGTGGGGACACAGTGAGAAGTCTGAAACCAGAAAGAGGGCCTTCACCCTGATGCTGGCATCCTAAACTCAGACTTCCAGCCTCCAGAACTATGAGAAATAAATTTTTGTTGTTTATAAGCCACCCGGTCTATGGTATTTTGTTATAGCAGCCTGAACAAACTAAGACAAATCTAAACAGAGGTTACTGAATGAATAACATAGTGTGTTAGTTCACTGACTCAACACACATGTTCTGATCGATCCTGATAAATCATATGAATTTATATAACTATTTCCTTTAAATACCTTTTTTTTTTTTTTTTTTTTCGCTCAGTTGGGTCTTCACTGCTGTGCGCAGGCTGTCTCTTGTTGCGGCGAGCAGGGGCCACTCTTGGTTGTGGTGCACAGGCTTCTCATTGCAGTGGCTTCTCTTGTTGCGGAGCACAGGATCTAGGCATGCAGGCTTCAGTAGTTGTGGCACATGGGCTCAGTAGTTGTGGCGCACGGGCTTAGTTGCTCTGCAGCATGTGGGATCTTCCCGGACCAGGGCTCGAACCCATGTCCCCTGATTGGCAGGATGATTCTTAACCACTGTGCCACCAGGGAAGTCCTAAATACCATTCTTATAAGAAAATACCTCTCAATTCCTGAAAAACAGGGATTGATTTTATGTTTCATTTTCCATTTATCTTTGAAAGTCGACTCAGTTCTTGGGAATTCTTAACTTAATGTTTCCAGCATTGGTACATAATTAAGTTTCCTCAAAAGTTATAATTTTAAAATAATTCTGCCCTTTTCTAGAGAATAATTAAACATACGGATAATGAAGATGTCAAGGGGAGATTTGAAATAATCTTTCTGAACCTCTAAATTGTTCTTATAAAACTGCTTTCTTCCCTGTTGGTGTAGTGAGAATGGAAAAGCACTTTCCCAATGGGCCGTTATTTCAGAATCAGTGGACCCAGACAACCACCCTCCTTGTGGTGGGGTTTGTAGAGCAGATGGTAGGAGCAACAAGGGCTGACATTACGAGTAATTACTCCACCATTGACTATTGTGTTCTGCGCTTTGTTGAAGCACAGCAACCTATGTTGTACAGTACTTCGGAGTGAGAAAATCTTGTAACACTAAACCAGCGAAACATTTATTAGGAAGTTTGCACTTTATCCTTGTTTTTTGAGCAAGGAAAGTTATTTTCTGATCATTTTGAAATTAGTCAGGATCTCTGAGTACTACTCCTACAAACAGGAAGCATTCTGGGTTATTTTTTTCCATTTGTCTGTAAATCCAGTGATTTTTGCCTTAAATGTTCTACCCTCTTGAATGACTAGCAAAAAAAAAAAAAAAAAACTATTGTTCTAGAAACTTCTTCAAAAAATGAGAATGAGAATGTATGCAAATCAATTTTAAGAGGTATATGTATCCATTTCCTATTGCTGTTGTAACAAATTGCCACACACTTAGTGGCTTAAAACCACAAAAGATGTATTTTCTTACAATTTTGGAGGTCAGAACTCCAAAATGGGTTTTAGTGGGCTAAAATCAGGGTGTCTGCAGGGCGATGTTCCTTCTGGAGGCTCTGGGAGTGAATTCATCCCCGTCTTCTACAGCTTCTGGAGGCTGCCTGCATTCTTTGGCACATGGCTCTCTTCCCCCATCTTAAACCAATCCAGTCCCACATTGTATCACTGACACTGACTCTTTGCCTCTTTTTCACTCATAAGGATCCTCATGATTACATTGGGCCCACCCAGATAACCCCATCTCTAGGTTCTTAATCACATCTGCAAAATCTCTTTTGCCAAATAAGGTTAACACATTCACAGGTCCCGAGAATTGAAATTTGAACATCTTTGGGTCATCACTCTACCGACTACAACATCATGTAAGATGGGCATAACAAGATGCTAATAAAAACATGTTATAAATCATAAAATATATTACACAAAGTATATAAATGACAAAACACTACAGTGTGTAGGGTATTTCCCATGAATGAATAGGGTAGTTCCAGTGAGCATTTCCAGTGATTAATTTCATATTCAGATACAATATTTTGGTATGTAATTGCATAAGTAATATATTTAAGTGACAAGGTATAATTTAATAACACAAACACTGTGGAAACCACCACCTAATTTCAAAACTAAAATATTACCAATATTAAACATACCTGTATAATCCATCAAATCCCATTCTCCTAATATCTCCCTAGGTAACCACTGTGAACTATTTTGTGTTTATAATTCCTTTGCTCTCAAAATTTTATTAGAGAGAGGGAAAGAGAAATAGATAGAAATAGATAAATGAGAAAGAGAGAGAGCGGGATTGCTTGGTTTTGAATTTTATGAAAATGGTGCTATAACATATCTTTGATGCTTTTTTCTTTTTACTAAATTTAACATTTCTAAGATTTATCCTCATTGCAAATAGTAGTGTTAATTCATTTTCACAGCTATATGGTATCTGATTTTGTTGACATAATTTATTATACATTTTCCCGCCAATGAATGTTTGGATTGGTTCCAGTCTTTGTTTTGTTTTGCTTTTGTTTTTCACTGTCACTGATGGTGCTGCTATAAATATTTTGTATATGTCACCTGGTGCACATGTGGAAGGGTTTCTTTAAGATTTATACTTAGAACTAAAATTTTTGTATCTTGAGTATTCACATATCAAATTTATAATACAATGTCAATTTTCCCCACTTTTTCTATTTTCAGCTGCAGTATATAAACTATCATTTTGCTCCATATCCTTGCCAAATTGCGTATCATCAAACTTCTTATTTTTAATAACCCAGTGGGTATAAAATGGTACTCAATATCGTAATTAGCACATCTTTGTTTACCAGTGAATTTGAACATTTTTTCACATATTTGTTGGACATTTGTGGTCTCTGCCCAGTGAAACATGTCTTCTTCTGACTATATTCTGCTCAGTTTTTTGTCTTTTTCTCATCCATTGGTATGAGATTTTTTATAGTCTGGCAGTAGCCAATTGTCAGTTATACCTGTGTGGCAAATACCTTTTTCCACTGTGGTTTGTTTTTCCATTTTCCTTAAGTGGCCTGTTGATGAATAGAATTTCTTAATTTTGACATCATAGAATTTATTAAAGAATCTACCCTACCTCAAGGCCATAGACTACTCTGCTATATCTTCTATTTTTAAAAATTTTACTCTTATACTTGAACTTTTACCCAAAACTTGCTTTCTTGAGCGGTGTCACATTGGGATAGAATGTGAACTTTTTGTCATATACAGAAACATTTATTAAGCACCCAATGCTAATCTGCAAACTACTTCCTTTATATATCAAATAAGGGTTGTTTTCAGACTCTTCATTTTGTCCCATTGGTCATTTTATCTTTGCACCAATATCATAATGTCTTACAGCATTTTAGTCATTTTAAGTATCTATTACAGGAAGTCACTCTACTTTTGTTCTTCTTTTATAAACATGCCTTGGCTATTCCTGAAGCTTATAATTTGTGTAATTAATATAAATATATATTAAAGATTTGCTTGTCAATTTCCTCAAAAAATTTGTTGGACTTTGACAAAATTGCACTAAATCTAACAACTAATTTGGAAACAATTACTCCCTTCATAATATTTAATCTTTTTTGTATAATCATGGCATCTCTCTCCATTTAAGTACTTATGCTGTCAAGAAATTATAAAATGTTCTGCATAAAAGTCTTTAACATATTTTGGATGTATTTCTACATACAATTTTAGTCTTAGTATATGATATTGTCTTTCCAATCTTTCAGTTCATTTAAACCCCATAAATTATGCATTCATAGCAACATTTTTATATAGAGTAAGACTAGTTGAATTTATATCCACTTTAATCAGTTTCTCATCATTTCTTTGAGGGTTTTTTTTGTTTGTTTGTGTTTTTGCGGTACGCGGGCCTCTCACTGTTGTGGCCTCTCCGGATGCGCAGGCTCAGCGGCCATGGCTCACGGGTCTAGCCGCTCCGCGGCATGTGGGATGTTCCCGGACCCGCGCACAAACCCGTGTCCCCTGCATTGGCAGGCGGACTCTCAACCACTGTGCCACCAGGGAAGGCCCTCTCATCATTTCTGTTTGCATTTCGGAACAGGATTCTGTGGCTTTTTTTTTTTTTTCTGTCTTTCTGAAGTAAATTGATTAGAAGTCCACTTTATAAATGTTCAAGATTAAGCTGTGTATTTTTCTTTAATGACTTTCTTTCATGTTCAGTTTTGAAAGATTATATTACTGAGTACACTATTCAGAGTTCACTGTAATTTTCTCTTAGTGTTTTGAGTAAATAGACCCATTATATTGTGAATTTCATTATTGATGTTGAGAAGTCTGCTGCCAGTCTAAGTATTTTCCAGTATAGGTGATAAGTACTTACTGTACACATGCCATACAATTAATCTAACTAAAGTCTATAATTAAGTGATTTTTAGAATATTCACACAGTTGCACAACCATCATCACAAATATTTTTGGACATTTATCACTCCCTAACATCCATGTCACTCCCTGCTTCCCCTCAACTAGGAATCTACTTTCTGTCTCCATAGGTTTATCTGATGTGGACATTTTCTATAAATGGAATCATATAATACATGGTCTTTTGTAACTGGCCTCTTTAGTGTAATATGTCATTCATGTTGTAGCATGTGTCAGTACTCCATTCCTTTTTGATGAATGAATAAATGAAATGTGATATTCCACACAATGAAATATTATTTGGCAATAGAAAGGTGATTTTTTTAAAAGGTATTTTCTTTTCCTTTGCTATTCTGCAGTTTTCATATAATGTCTTCATATAAACTTATTTTTACATACCTTTATTGATATATTTTGAGTTCTCTGAATCTGAGCATTAGTTTCTTATGTTTGTTCTGAAAATCCTTGTCATTTTCTCTGACTATTGGCTTTCTCTACTCTAATTCATCCTTCTTGGATCCTAATTAGATGCAGATTACTTCAGGTTTTTCCATTTTATCCTTAAAGACTCAACTTTAAAAAGATTTTTCTTTCTCCCTTTCTCCCACTATTTTAATCTGGGATATTTCTTTAGCTGTACATTCTGTTCAATTCTCATTTCAACTGATTCTTATATGCTTTTACACATTCATTAAACTTTTAATTTCAACAATTATATTTTCATTTCATTTATTATTCTATTCGATTATTTAAAAACTATCTCTGGTATTATAGCTTCCTATTATCAACTTTATCTTTTATTTCTTTAAATACATTTTACATGTTTATTTCCTATTCTTGATCTGGTATTTCCATTGAAGTCCATGTCTGCTCATGTCTGGTTTCTTTTGTCTTTAGTTAAAGTATTGTCATTGTTATGAGCTCATATTTGTTTGAACCTAATCTATGATAATATTGAGGGTCTAATTAATTAATCCTCAGTCACAAGTTCTGTTTTTCTACCTTGTGGTGGCCCAAGGCTCAGTCTCCCAGTTTAGGCATTTGTGTTTGTTTATCATTCCTTTGGCTTTAGCTCACTCTTATTTTTGCTACTCTTTTTGTCCTTGAAGAATCCTCTTCTTGTCTTGTAAGACAGCAATACTTTTAAGAAGTATATATAGTTTGTACCTTCATCCAGAAAATAATTTGCAGTCATAGGGCCCCATATACATATAAAAATTATAATAATTAAGATTCAGCCAGATTCCTATATTAATCATACAAAAATCTAGTGGTTACTGGATTTTCTGTCCAATATTTTACAGGACACGTTTTATTATGGCCCCAATGTTTGCCCAGCTAAATTTTATTTCACTTTGAAAACGAAGCCCAATTAGATTTTCCTCAGGAAGTCTTCCCCAACCACTCCACCTTGGTCCCTATTAGCTAGCCCTTCTTTGTGTTTTCCTAGCTTGCTGTACATGCCTCCAACATAGCAATTATAATGTGAAAAAAATTATCTGTTTACAGGCTATCTTCTACAATATAGTGAGCAATTGGAGAGCAGAGATTATCTTTCACTATTGTATTATCAACACTAAACTAAATTCCAGGTTGGCAATATATGATAAAATAAGCATTTGCTGCATAATGCTAAATAACTTTGAGAATAATATTGATCTTTTAATATTTGAATAAATTCTGTTGAGTTTTTAGCGAAAAAAATATAATCTATCTCAACTTTTCAATGTACACGTGCTCCAATATATGTATATACCATTAGGTATTCACATCTTACTTTTTACAGACAGTAAATGATTAATGATATACTGGGGCAAAATTTGTATCAAGTTAAAAACCACATGACTCTCAAATAAATTTCCAATAATTTAATAAGGTTAAGTACCACTTCCTAACAATAGCTTCAACAGTATCATCAATAACTTTAAAAATAGGGGTAGAAACTGAATTCTTTAACCTGGGAAAGAGCATCTTTTTCAAAAGATTAATTAGTATACTGAATATTGAATTCGTAAAACCATTCTCATTAAATCAAATTATAAATAAGAAAGGCAGTGATAATTGCCACTACAAATCCCATTTTAGATGAAAATTTTTACAATCAACTGGAAAGCATTCAAGTGGTCCAGAAAAAATACTGTACTTGGTGGGTTATTGTTGTGCTGTTTTGTGATGATTATTTTTACAGTGCCATTTTCAAAGAGTCTTGTTTTAGACATATTACCTTCTGATTATATGCCTGGCACATTCTTTTTTAGAAATACTTTATACTCCTAATTCTTGCTCAGATTTATTGAGACATAAAGCAAAAAAATATATTTGGTTATTGAAAATAAATGAACACATTTCAGTTTTTCACAAACTGCGTAATTCCTTAGGCACTAGACCCTTTTCAATCACATGAAAAAGTATTTGTGTAAGAAAAGTGCATCATATAGCCACTGGAATGATGATTAAGAGGATTACCAGGAAATGCATAAAATACATTAAGTGAAATGAAGGATGCATAGAGCAGGTATGATAAATTTCAACTGTGTGAAAATGTGTAGGAAGAAAAGAAAACAAAGGTATTAAGGTATCAACAGTGGCAGCATTGTAGATATATATTTTCTTTGATCTGTAACAATACAATGTAAAAACACCTGCCCACAACAACAAAATAATAATTTGGCAGCAGGTTTTAAAGAGGCAGAGGGGGCAGGAGTGCTGCACGCAGGTTTGTGAGTGAAGGGGAGGAGGAGAGAGGGAGGGAAAGAGAGGGAGACAGAGACACAGAAACAGAAAGGAATAGAGAAGGAAGGAGAGGAAAGGGCAGAAAAGTGCAGAAATGAGGGAGTGAGAAGGCAGGGAGAAAAGGAAGGGGGAAGAGGTTGGGGGTAGGCTTAGCTACTGGATTAGAAATTGCCTGAAAACACTAAGGAATTTAAAAATTAACTGAATTATGAACCAAAGAAAAGAGAAGTACTTAACTTTCTTTGTTAACTTTAGGTGATTCTTTCTACTTTTTTTCTAATTGGTCATTTCAGTTCATTTCTAGCAATCCTATGCTTCCCTGTAAGGCAAAAGATGACAATAATATTCTATATGTCATTTTAGCTGATACATAGTGTTGTGCTCTCTACTAAATTTGGTCTCCCACCAGGGTACCCCTAAGGACAAATGACAATGTGGCAACAATTCGATTTAATCTGGGAACACTTAGTTTTAGTGCTTGCAATTTCCCATCAGCGAGCATGTTGATCAGTAAATCCCCAAATTCCTTACCAAAAGACCCCACCATAAACCACATAAACCAGAATCTGCGTTAGTTTATAAAATGTTTGGTTTGCATACAAGGCAATCATGAGTGGCAGTGTATTATGCAGTCAGTATATCGTTAAAACGCTGAAATCAGAACTTGTGGTCTGGATTATAGCTCTTTCATTTATTAGCTCTGTAATCCCATTGAAGTTACTTAATGTGTCTTTGTTCCTTTCTCCACATCTGTGAAGCTAAGCACACATAATAATCACACCTGCCTCACAGATTTGCTATGAGAATAGTAGAAGTAACCCATGAAGCACCTAGTATAACATCTGGCACAAAGTGAAATGTGAACAGCTGTATTTGCTATGAGGGAAAAGGGCCTTATATACTCAAACAAACAAATTTAAAATGTATATGTATGTATGTTTATGTATAAAGAGGGAGGAGGGGCAATTGATTAAAGACAAAATATAAAAATACAGAAATGTTGAAATACAGAAGTCAACGATAAGCTTATCATAATAGTTCTGCAAATTTTCAAAGATATTATTCACCAGATTTCAAGATTACAATTATCTGTCCCATATTCTTCTATGGCAAATTCAACTATCCCAGATTCAAATCAAAATGCCCCTAGTACTTCAAAACTAGTTTAGAAACAGAAAATGCAAGCAAATTTCTATCTAATATGGCTTCTAATTTTGGGGGTCTAACATTTAATGAGTGTGGTTCTAAGTACTTTATGTGGATCAATCCAATGTTCACAAGAACTCTATCAGAGGATGTGCTGTTATAACCATCCCTATTTCACAGTTGAACAAACAAGGTGCAGGGAGATTAGAAAGCTATTCACTGTGAGAGGTGACATTTGATCCCAAGAAGACTTACTTCTGAGCCTGGTATATTATAATCATTATAATATTCACCTAATAGAATTATTATTTATTTGTACCTCATAATGTAAGAATTTCAAATACTAGGTCAGAAAATTTAGTGTGGTTCTTCTTTTACTATGTGACATACAGATGGAATTTAAACCACGTATTAATGGATACTTATTTTCGAATCCAAACATGATATATAATTTTACTTGGTCAACAAAATATTTTCCTACACAATTAATTTAAAATGATTAGAATAGCGTGATACACTCTATTCTAATAATAAAATTTGACTTCCAAAATGTCAAAATTAGTCTTTCTATATTATGAAATAATGATTACATTTCTATCACTGTTGTACAAGATTAATAATACACTTATATAACATTTAAAATAACTCATTAATTGTGTAACATGCAAAATGATGAAAAAATAAAATTAACTTCTGAAGGGTTTGCAAAAATGTATATTACTACAAAAGAAGTTTCTAGGGAAAAAGAATCATTAATGTCTCTGTTCTAAAATATAATGATTCCATACACGTAAATGTCAGTTCAGCTGCCTTATAAGATTTATGAATGAATTCAATACATGGGTGGATTTTAGAAATGTGAGATACAAATATTGATTTCATTCTCATGATGTATTATCTCATATTTATACTTCTTCTTTTTTTACTCACATATAAGCTTTCTACATTTTCATCCTTATAGAAGTATAGCCAGGGCGAACAGGGAAGATTCCTTTAATAAAACACTTACACCTGAAACTAACACAACACTGTTAATAAAAATAATAAATAAATAAATAAAATAAATAAATAAAACAGAAACCTCCCCCCAAAACAAACAAACAAAAACACTTAGTCTTTAAGTATGTCCAAGGAATGACTGAATTTTTAAACTGGCTTTAGTAAGTCCACTTGACATTTTTTTTCATATGCTGCATACACATCCATTTGTCTCTGTTTTGCAAAGCTGTTTCCTTCTTTGGTCCATGGCCTTTTATTATAAGCAAGTTATTTCAACTTGAGTTACAAGGACTTTTTTTAGAGTGGTATTATTTGAATGTTTTTTATACCCTTTTCTTTGCACATTTTCACTTATGATCAGGATTCAGAAATAATATAATCGGTTGCTGAGCACAGATGGGAAGCTTCCCATTACAGTGTTCATTTGCAGGCAGATCAAAACCCAAATTGTGAGGACTGTTGAAACTAAGTTTCTGGATTTTCAGGAAATGGTCATTTTTCAGTTTTGCTTTGAACCTTGGCTCTAAACCGAAGACCTCAACATGTTAGTAAACAAAGATAGTCCTGGTTATTCACAAAAAGAGCACAATGGATACAGGATAACATTCGGCCTTGGTGACAGATGACAGTTGATGTTTTCCTTGTGTGATTTAGAAACAGAAACTGAAGTCTACTTGATGTCTTTTTTCAGCTCCTTCTTGGAGCAAAAAGCGTTCCTGGAAGATCTGAGATTGTGTCTATAAAGTTTATCAGTAAACCAATCACATAAAGATGGGGAGAGTCTACCAAATTTTATCACATAGACTACAGCTTAAAAGGACTTTTTATTTTAGCATCACAGAGTGTTCTCAATCAATAAATTTGTTACAGCATAAAAATACTTCACCTTTAAAAATATGTCTTAGGAATCAGTCCAAAAGGAAATTCTTTATGAGTCAGTTATTTTTCCTGGCAAGTATCATTATAACTTGTCTTGCTTTAGTCCTCCCTAGAGGTCAGGCAGAGAGAAACTGACTTTAGTCCAATCATTGGACTAAATGTGTTTGGTGGATGCACAGATTACAGGACCGCGAGGGATGCAGGAACTGGCCACCAGCCATGGAGCTGTGCTTCTTGGGGCTCTGAACCCTAGTCTAGGAGAGGATGACCCGTCCTTGTCTGGTAGAAGCTTGTTCATGTATCCCCGTTTATAAGTTCTGCAGATCCTCGAGGCTGGTGAGATTTCCACATTATCGTGAGCTTTGTGGTAGAAAGCTGAAGTGACCTCTGCTCCATTGTCACTTTGGAAAATACATGGGGCACCTAGAAAGCAGAAAAAATACTATCTGGTATGTAACCTTAGTTACAGTTAGAAGACAGGGATCTCAGTGCACAACTAATGATCAAGGCCACATATACATTTGTAACATTCACTACAAACTCTGAATCTGACCTCCTTGCAAGATAACCAATCTACGGGTCTGATATTACGGAAGCATTCTTTGTGATTGCTTGGTCACTGTATTCTGACTACTGGTAATTTGGTATTCAAGGAATGAAAAAATAGACGAAAACTGATATTCAGTTTCTCTGAATATCTCCAGCCCTGGCTATTTTTTGTGGAAATGAAGCTTTCTTAAAATGTTCACTTATACTTATAATGAAGTCTGCATGTTTATTTGCTCGTTTCAAAAGTCTAAGGGGAAAATTGTATTTGTAAAGTCATAGATAGTACTTATACTCATATACTGTGTAAAAATACCACACATACACGTAGCTGTCAATCTTTGTCACTCTATACATTAGTCTGGAAATCGTGAGCAAGACTTTGAAATCATTGATTCTTCTTTTAACTTAATTATGAAAGGTCTAATTGGGAAATCTCTTAAGTCAAATCTTAAAGGATTTGTCACTTTGGAAAACAGATGGGACACCTAGCAAAAGGTTTCATCCCTTATTTGAAAACCACCTTTTATTTTTACCAAATCACCAATTTCATAGAACTTACATATTATACTAAAGATGAGAAAATGTGCCTTTATTGTAAAGAAGTACGTATGTTCATTTTTAGAAAATAGACAGCTTTCAAGAAAATTTCACTAAATGCATTCTGGATGCTAAAGGATACCTACTAAAAGAAATGGTTCTAGAAAATAAATGCAAATCCGAAAATATTTTATTCTGAGTGTCTAATAGCAATCCAATATTTTATTCGGGCAAGCCAGGAGAGTAAAATTCTAATGGAACAGCAAAATACAAGCATGATAAAATTGTGCTCTTCTGTGGCCTTTTCTTTGGAGGCATATAGATCACAAAAAACCTGGGCAAATCCTCAGAACTAGAACGACTCTTGGTGGTAACAAGTGAGGATTGAGGGGTATGGAAAGCTCACAAGGATGTCAGTGGCTTTTGCTATAATTCAGAGCAGCCCAAAGACTAACACATACAAGTCTAAATATTTTAAACCAGGCTTTTTTCACCCTTTCTTTCTTTTGTCACAGGATTACAGAGTGAATATCTTTCTTCGTCAGAAATGGAACGATCCTCGACTTGCATATAGTGAATATCCTGATGACTCCTTAGACCTAGACCCTTCCATGTTGGACTCCATTTGGAAACCTGATTTGTTCTTTGCCAATGAAAAGGGAGCCAACTTTCATGAAGTTACTACAGACAACAAATTGTTAAGAATTTTCAAGAATGGGAATGTTCTTTATTCAATAAGGTGAGCCATAGGCTTAAATCCCTGATTTCAGTGAAACAGAGCAGCAGGTTTTTTTTAGTTTTTAGTGAGTGTTTTAAAATTTTTGAGTAAGTGCTTTCATTGTTCCACTTAAGTTCCCACTATACCATTTCCCAAATATATTTAATCAACAATAAGACACCAAGTTCCAGATCCAAGAACTATATGAGTAACTCTTGGAAATCCACTTGTTTAACAAATGGCCCAGGTTCTTACATCAGCCAAGTTAGTGGGTGGTTTAAAGGCAAATTGAACGTAGCCTGAATCATATGTTGTGATTGTATTTTTATGTATGCATACTTCCTTTAAATATTTATACGTGAAGAAATATTTAAGTTTTCTTGTCTGGGATTCATTTCCCATAAATTATTTATCAGGTGTATGTATTTTTTAAGATGTCCTTGAGCTTCTGTGGTCATCCTTTAGAAAAAGATCTTATTTACATTTTAGTTATTTATTATACATTTCTCAGAAGACCATGTAGCCTTTTAAAGCTAATATCAAAACATAACAATAATACCAAAATATAAATACAAAAAATAACATTTCTTGACAGTTGAACTTTAGAACTCATTTAGCTTTGGCTGTTCATTTAATAGCAAACAGGTATAGATTCAGTAAATAGCTACACTAATCTACTTGATGACTTGTGTGCCATCTGAAAACTATTCTAAACATTCTAAAATAAAATGGTTATCTTAAATTTTCCATAATTATTTTTATCACTTAGTTCAATTTAAAAAAAAAACAGGAAGTTAGGACGAGAATTCATGTCATATTTCTTAGAGGAGACAATATGCTCTATTTATTGTAATAGGCAACTGCTTCAAAAATATTTGTATCATCGGTAACATGTTTTAAAGGTATCAAGGTAAACTTAATATTGGAGCTGTAGCCTGAATATTAATTCCTTAGATTTTACCTCTCTATTTTCCCTTTTGTTAACTTTTCTTCTCATCAGGAATGGGTATATTTGATTTTGAGTTCATCTGTTCAATATCAGGGATGGTTGCTATTTTTGCCAGGTAATAGTATAAAATAGAAATAACAGGAATGAAAATTTAATCTTAGTAGCTTAGTGATTTTGAAAACATTTTTCTACAAAGTGGTTTTGTAAATAATGCTAATATCTCTATCCCAGTATATTATATCTGTTTTGCATATTTTTCTATTCCATGTGAACAAATTTCCTTTCAATACATTTATCATTTCCTAAGAATGACAAGGTGACATCACTCTATTGTGAATTGACACTTTCATCAGATTTCTGAAAACTAGCTAATATGTGTTAATATAATCCTGAATCATTAATTGTTGCATAATACATAAAGGAAGATTTCAGGTCTCATTCACTAATTAAGCCCTGTGCTCCCATATGAATGAATAGCTTAGTGGTGAATCCTAGGTCTAAGCAAGAGAATTTTGAACCTTTTTGGAAAATTACTAAAAAGCATAAGTATAAAAAGATAGTGGGAAGATGGAGCAGATATAGTTTTCCCTAGTTCTTCTGCCAAGTACAACTGAAAACCCTAGACACAATGTCTATCACAAACTTGGGGAGACTCCCAATGGTAGTCATAATAACATTGACTGAGTAAGGACCTTGGAACCCAAGAAACAACATGGAAGTGAATTCGTGGGATAATTTTTTCTTTATAAATCTTAGACTGGGATATGAACTGGACTTCTACCTCTACCTGGAAGGAATAAGGTAGCACCCACACCCCCTTGCCCTGACAGAGCAGTGTCAGAGAAAACCAGTGCAAACAGAAAGTTTAAATAAGATCCAGAGTCTCATAAAATATTATAAACATGTCTAGGCTTCAACCAAATATCATTCACCATACAAAGAACCAGAAAGTCCTGAAACTGAATGAAAAAAGAAATCAACAGATGCCAACAACAAGATGATGAGGTTGTTAAAATTATCAACAGACGTTAAAATGGCCATGACAAAAATTATTCAGTGAACACTTACAAATATGCTTGAAAGCAATAAAAAAATAGAAAGCCTCAGCAAAGAAATAGAAGGTATAAAGTGGAACCAAATAAAAATTTTAGGACTGAAAAATACAATAATTAAAATAAAAACCTAGTGGATGGGCTCAGTAGAAAAATGGAGAGGACAAAGATTCAGTGAACTCTAAGAATAGTAAAAAAATTACCCACTCTGAACAACAGAGAAATGATAGATTGGGGACCAGGGGAGGACAGAGCCTCAGGGACCTCTGGCAGTATAACAAAAGTCTAACAATCAGATGGAGAGGGAGAATAGGGTATAGAGCTACAAAAAATACTAGAGGAATTAATGACTGAAACTTGCATATACATTTTGCAAAAGGCATAAACCTGCAGATTCAAGATATTGAATTAAATCCCAAAGATATTCATACCAAGTCACATCATACACAAACTTCTGAAAACTAAATAAAAATCCTGAAAACATCCAGAGAATAACAACAGCTTATCTATAGGGGAAAAATAATTGAAATGAAAAAAAATTTCTCATCAGAAATGACAAAAACCAGAAAGAAGTGACACATATTTTTCAAGTGCTGAAAGAAAGGAATTGTCATCCTAGAATCTTGTGCCCAGTGAAAATATCCTTCAGGAATGAAGGGGAAATTGAGACCTTGGATAAAGGAAAACTAAGAGAATTTGTTACTAGTAGAACTCCCCTGAAAGTATAGCTAAAGGAAGTTTTCTAAACAGAAAGGAAATAATAAAAGAAGAAACGTTGGAACGTCAAGAAGGAAGAAAGGAAACTGTCTTCAGAAATATGAGCAAATATAATAGATTTTTCTTCTCCTCTTAAGTTTTCTAAATTATATTTGACAGTTGAAGCAAAAATTATAACATTGATGTAAGGGAAAATGAAAAATAAATAATAAAACATTTTTTATAAACATTGGCAGAAATTAACAAGATGTAATAGTCAGCATTGTCTAATACCCTTTTGTAGGCATATGACTTGAAATTAACTGTTGGGGAAGATGATTTCTTAGTATATATAAAAATATAAAATACACTTATCCTTCACCTCAACAATTCTGCTTCTAGGAATTTACATTACTTATGTGTTCACGTGTACACAAGACACATTTACAAAGATGCCCGCTGCACCACTGAAATAGCAACAAAAGAAAAGACCCTATATATTCACAAATGAGAACAAGACAGAACACAATGATAGCCCAACATCAAGAAGTACCCTGCATGAGATAGACCTAAATGTATTCATAAGAAAAAGCCTCCAAAATATCTTTAAGGTTAGAAATGTTTCATGCTTATTTTTGTTTAAAACATTCTATATATTTAAGCCTAAAAGTGTATGGAAAGATACACGTATATCTAATTCCATACAAGAAGTGCAGAAGGATGCCCACAATTGGTTAAGAATAACCAGTTATGGAAATGAGCTGTAAAACTTGGGTAGAAATAAAGATGAACTATAGATTTCACTATATGTAAGTTAATATTGTTTGACTTTTTCAGTAAGAGTTATATATTACTTATGAATTAAATACATATGTTTTAAGCGACAGAGGCTTTTAACGTGAAGTCACGACCCTTGACTCCTCTGTGATGTGGATTTCTGATGGCTATCAGGGGATCCATGCCAGGTGTAAACAAAGCAAATTTACCTCTTTTCCTGCTAATTTGAAAATTAACTTTGTGAAAGGTATAATTTATTTTTAATTGTAAGGTACCTTTTCATTTCAGACAGATTTTGGGTGTCATAGGTTGCAAGAATATATCACCAGGTAGCATGAAATAATCATTCTGCAAAATAATAATGTCTAGAAGATTTCCATTGATAGAATTGAAATGCAATGTGTGTGTGTATTCTATTGTATCCTATATGATTATGGCTATTTAGTTGTTTATATCAAGTCATTGGACTTGGAAAATGGTGCCATCCATTATGAATTTCCCACATTTCTTCTAATATTTTGAGAAAAGTTATAGAATAATTCAGAACTGCATTTTTCGTCTTTCAGTATGAGTTCAGATGAAACTGATGATGTCTCTTGGCCCCTGGTTTTTGTTTGCTCTATCCTGGCTCACATGATCAAAGACTAAATTCATTTTTTTGTGAGTTGTTTTTGGAAATCTCACAGGACTTTGAAATTTTCAAATGGCAAACAGTTTCTTTGTTAACAAAAGTTGTGCTAGGAAAAAAAAATCTTTTCAGTTTACAAATGGAGCATCTGTGATGTTTCATGAGAGATCTGCTTTCCTGCCTGTTCAAAGAAAGAAGCAAAATATCCTGGCAAACCTGACTTATTGAACTTATCCATTTCTCACTACTTCCTTCTCTTTTTTTTGTACATGTTTATTTCTTCATTTTCTCTGCCTTAAAATTCTTCATATTTCCTAGCACCTTGGTGACAGCATTTTAGCTTAATCTGTGATTACTTGAACTACCATTAGGAGGCCAATTTACTTCAATTGATAATCATCTGGAGACAGTATAATTTGCAATTATACTTTCTGAAATCTCTTTCCTCCTTTTAAAATATTTTTCTAATTATTTTTTTAAATTAATTTTTATTGGAGTATGGTTGCTTTACAATGTTGTGTTCGCCTCCACTGAACAATCAAATGTATCAGCCGTACACATACAGATATCCCCTCCCTTTTGGACTTCCCTCCCTAGTGCACCTAGTGCACTAGGTGAGTTCCCTGTGCCATGCAGTGTATTCTTGTCAGTTGTCCATTTTATACATAGTATCAATAATGGATATGTGTCAATCCCAGTCTCCCAACTCCTCCCACCCCACCCCTTTCCCCCTTGGTATCCATACATTTGTTCTCTGCGTCTGTGTCTCTATTTCTGCTTTGCAACTAAGATCATCTGTGCCATTTTTCTAGATTCCACATATATGCATTAATATACGATATTTGCTTTTCTCTTTCTGACTTACTTCACTCTGTATGACACTCTCTATGTCCATCCACATCTCTACAAATGACCCAATTTCTTTCCTTTTTATGGCTGATGTACTTCCTTCTTAAAGCCACTAAAACAAAGAAATAAACTGAATAAGGAATGAAATGACATTAACACACAGGAAGATGAAAGTAATGGGAAAGAAAACAGTGACAGATGAGTAATGACAAGATATTTTAGGAAACTTGAAAATGAATGCACTTGTGAAAACTGACTTCACAGAGATAACCAAAACCTAAGCCAAGGTGGGGGAATGCAAAAGGAAGAAAATAATATCCTCAAACTTTTAGAAATTCGAGGCAGGTAGGACTTCAGAAAATGGGGTCTAGGGGACTTCCCTGGTGGTCCAGTGTGCAAGACTCCACACTCCCAATGCAGGGCGCCTGGGTTCGATCCCTGGGTTCGATCCCTGGAACTAGATCCTGCATGCGTGCCGCAACTAAGAAGCCCACATGCCGCAACTAAGACCTGGCACAGCCTAAATAAATAAATAAGAAAATGGGGGCTAGAAAGGAGATAAAGCAAAAGAGTTGATGTAACCTAAGCAGGAATGACAGTGAGTCCTTTATCCTGATTTTCTTGCCTGTGTTCTTCAGACTAGGATCTAACTTTTTGCCTTCTGAACTGGGCAGAAAGCAGGAGAACAGAAAACCTCCACAAGTTGGGCCAAGAACTTCTGGAGAGTAGAGACTCCAGGCACACCTGGCATCTGTGGTGAAGCATCACCCCAAGAAAATGAGGGTTCTGTGAGTTCTGCACACTGAATGGTGATATTCCTATTCCCCCTAAAATGCCCAAGAGAAAAGATGTACAGACAGTTGGGGAACCACCAGTGAAAAATCTGGGCAGCCATCCTATGGTGAAGACCATTACTCAGTGAATCATCTGCTGTTAGTTGCACTCCAAATAGTTTTTAGTACCTCGTTCTTCAATATAAACAGACATTGGAGGACATCCTGCAATAGGACCAGTAATGAAAAAAGAAGCAGAGGCCAGAATACACATGCAGAGGAAATAAAGAGCAAAGAGAAGAAAATTAAAGAAACAAAGAAATGACTCAAGGGAAAATTCAGGGAGCAGAAAAGGCCATAAAGAAAAAATAAAAATCTCTGGACAGATGATGCAACAGCAGGCATGAAATACGAGACATTTAGGAAAGGAGAAATGGAGTCATTCAGAGCATAGAAAGTGCAAATAGTAAACCAAAGTGGAAAAAACATCAATCAAATATTTGTTCTTGCAAAGAACAAATGAAGTGAAGAAATCTTCCAAGAAGTAGAATCAAGATATTAATAAATAGGAAATCAGAAGGAAAGGATATGAAAATCAGAGTATCAATACAGAGGTTTAATATCTGACCAGAAAGGGAGATGAGAAAAAGAAATGAGATTTCTATGAAAAGCAAGGAATTGATCCATTGCCTGCCCTGTTTAATCACTGAGAGGGATTTGGTTCTGAAAGGGAGTTTGTTGAGTGTGAAGTAATAGTAGGGAATAGAAACGGAAGAGATGATTAAAATGAGACAATTGTTAACACTAGGGAAAACAAAATGCTATCCAAGCACTATAATTACAGCAAATGACTAAGCTTCACCATGAACAGTAATTACATATTCACAACATGTAAACACTGCATATTAATTTAACCATTAATGTTTACATAACTGAATTTCGAATTCTGCTGGAGAGTTGTGTACACAGAGTGTGGTATAAGGGCAGTAAATTCTTATTTTCCTTTGTAGCAATTTAATAGACACCTTCGCAAATTTTAAAAATCAAGCATAACGTGATAGCAATTTAAATATATGAATGTAAGTTGCAGACACATATCTAAAGAAGGCTGCCTCTGAGGAGCTAGAAATGAACTGGGGATAGGGATGGGCAGGGCAAAGGTACAGCTGATTTTGGTATGTTTTATATAACTGTCTGAACTTCTAAATGATATCCATGAATTATACTGATATTTTTTAAATGAAGTGCTTTTCAAGTGAGGGTGTTGGGGTGAGACACATGACTCTAGATCGTCAAGTTTGGGATTTGATTTTATTCTACTTATAAAGTTAGCCTATTATGTATCATATGTATGTATGTATGTATAACATGTTACGGAAAAACCTGAACAAACTTTTTGGCCGACCCAATAGTTCATGAGTGCTGACTGCAGACACAGGACTCCAGCGCCAGAGACAAAGGAATTTATTCCTTATTGCCAGCAAGCAGCAGGAGCCTCAGGGTCTTTGCTCAACTTCCCCATGATCCTCAGGTCTCGTGGGAACAGTACATCAGGCTCAGGTGGGCACGACACACCTGCGGGTCTGCCTCACAGCTGTGGAACACTGAGTGTGGGGAATCCACTGCTTTTATATAGCAAGCTGTAAGCAAACCTTCTCTTTGTCCAGGGGAATGTTATCTCATCTCTCAAAATTAGCAGCTACACAAACAGCCATGAGAAATGGCTCAGGTGAAAGTATTGTCAGGGCCTTACCATCTTGGTAGACCCAGCAGGAGGTAAATCTGTGATTTACTAGCTGTGATTTTGGGCAGGTCTCTTTACCTATGAAAGGCTCATTTTTCTTACATGCATGATGGTGAAAATACTAATCACCTTGAGCCTGAAATAATCTATGTAAAACACTCAGGATAATGCCAGGCGTACAATTAGCACTAAAGATTTTAATTTTTATCTTTCCAAAGAGAAAACAAAACCCAAAAAAGCTTAAGTTCTGGTCTTTTCCAGAATCCATAAATTAGCAAATTTGAGGACTCTTGCAAATTACAATCTATCTAAGCCTTGGTTTTATCAATTGAAAATGGGGATGGTAACATCCTATCCACAAGATAATGGAAGCACATCACGGGCAGTTAAATATTATCTGCTGCTTCATTTACTGATACTACTAACATGTACCAGGACATCCAACCCTACTACTTACAGTGCAGAAGCATTATTGTATTAACCGTCAAATAAATACCAGGAAGAAACTTTACATCAAAAATACCAAACACGGCGAGTTGTCAAAGATCATAACACAATTTCAACTTTTACTTAAGCTAAATACAACCACTTTCTTTGAAATTCAGTTGTGAAAATAATTAAAGTTTCCTTGTACAATATGTACTTATTTTTTGAACTTTGACAGACATTAATTTTTTAAAAGACAAGGCAAACTGATTTCAACAGATGCTTTTTAAGAGGCTGTTTATTCAAAGGATATCAATTTACAATGCCATAAAATATATGTTGTAAGGAGATTTCTGCATGTGTGTGATTTTATATATTTTTCTGAAGAGGTCCACAGCTTATATCAGCTTCCTGAAGGGACCATCCATAATACTGAGTTTGCACTGTGATGGGTTAATAAGCTTTATGATCGTCTCTATCATCGGATGACAACAAAACTCCAATTAGAACGCTAGTACCAATGTTCCTTCTAGTGCTCCAACAATCTCATCTCTCCTGTAGAATTATTCATGATAAAATATCAAATCACTCAAGCAAATATGTAAAATCCATGGGCAAATTCCTTATATTTTCTAAAGTTAACTGATTTTTGGGGGAAGAATCATTTATGTATTTTTTTTTTTTTTTTTTGCTGTACACGGGCCTCTCACTGTTGTGGCCTCTCCCGTTGCGGAGCACAGGCTCCGGACGCGCAGGCTCAGTGGCCATGGCTCATGGGCCCAGCCGCTCCGTGGCATGTGGGATCTTCCCGGACCGGGGCACGAACCCGTGTCCCCTGCATCGGCAGGCGGACTCTCAACCACTGCGCCACCAAGGAAGCCCCATTTATGTATCTTTTACTTTAAATTTAATAACGAATAGTGTGTGAGATGTATCATTTCTTGTGTTATAGAAATATATATTTTAAAAGTCATATTAATTAGATAACTCATTTTCATGAAAAATGTTTTGATGCCTTTGAAAGGCAGTAGACTTAAATGTTAAGGGCATAGAATGGACAGCTAGACCCCCAGAGCGTCTAATTCAGCTCTATCAATTTCTGCTTTGTAATATCAGGTGAGTTAACCTCTTAATATCCTCATCTCTAAATAAAGGTAATGTAGCTTACCTGTCTTATAAATTCATGTTAAGAAATAAATGAGTTGAGACAGATATAAAGTATTTAAAATAGTGCCTACCACATAGTAAGCAAAAGCTGTATTACCTAGTATGATATTACAGATAATACTTCAAAGCTGATAGCTAAGAGGCAATTGTCCTTATAACACTAAATTTAGAAATATTAAAAACTATTAAAATACTTATCTTTTGCATAAGGAACTTAAAGTGGAGTCAGAAAGCCTTTTTTAATACTTCAATTAATGGTTGAGATAGACAGCATACTCTGGGAAATGTTTGTTTGAAAATGGGTAATACCTTGATTTTAATGAGGTGAATTGTTTGTCATAGATTATAGTCATCTTTTTTTAAAATTACTGCTTCACTAAGCCAAGAATTTTTAAGGGGAAAATTAAAAAAACGCACATCCTGTTTGTGCGTCTTGTCTCAGAAAAGAGAACTCTGTGTCCTCTCTTACACAAGAAGACATTTCCAAAACAGGAGAATGCGATTAATTACCTCTTGATTTAGTTTTCTTTTGATGTGGTCAGGACAGATCTTTAATTTATATGTAATGTTTTGATAAATTCAGGATCACAGTCACCAAGGCGACGCATTTTTTTCATCCTTGTGCTGTTAAAGAAGCAATTGTATTGTACCTTAAACAAAAAGAAAGTCAATAAATAGACTTTTTCAGGATATGAGTTATGACAGAAGTTCTACAAACAGTGTTTTTCTTTGCCAAATAATTCCTTCCGGGGTCTTTTTTTTTTTTTTTAAGAATTATGTAATATCTTTTTTTTTACGCCAGAAAAACAGCTAGGATATGAATTTGACATCACAAGCATGGTGAGATCTGGAGAAGATTCTGAGAATGCTATTTACTTCCATACAAAAGGTCACAGAATTAATTCTCTAAGCCAACATTTGAAATTGGCTGACCAGAGAGCCTTGGATGTTTGGAAAATTAATGGGTGTACGTTCAAAATGTATTTGTTCATACACTTCTAATAAACCCTTTTATAAGACAGAGAACATTGTGTCCAGCTGATTTTACAATTGCCTTTTGAAGAGAGAACTTTGCAAATGGACAAGATCACACTTACAGGATCACTTAACCTAGCTGAGTTAGGAGAAAACTGCTTTTGAAGAATAAATTCTGTGAATTATTTTAGTGTGCTCTGGACTCTGACTTGAATGAATTGTCAGATGATCCCCTGGGACTCTTAAAAATCCAGCAGCTTCACATCTGTCCGTTTATGTCTCTCAAATGATGTCACTGGGGCCCCACCAAGAGTATTCAATGTCAAACATGCACCATTATAACTTTATGTCTATGGGCTACATAAAAATGTCACTTTGGAGAATGGGGTTACATTTAGTGGAGCTGATGGCCATTTTTTTGTTCAAACTTTAAATAGTTACTTACCAGTGATTTAGTTCAGTCATCTTCGTGTGCATCCTATATAATTTGGGGGAGGAGAAGATGGGGAAGGCTGGGGTTGGGAGAATGTACTAGTAATCCTTAATAACTAATGTTGATTTAGTGTTTACTATGTGTGAAGCACTCAGCTGAGCGTTTTATATGTATTAACTCATGTATTGGTCACAACATGTCCCCAGAGTAAGTACTATTCTTATCTTCCTTTTGGAGATGTGAAAACTGAAATAGAGTGAAATGAAGTGATCTGAGACCATAAACTCTGTGGTCACAGAGTCTATGTGAATGACTCAGCCTAGGTGCCCACTAATATATTGCATTTCAATGGGAAGACTTTCAATAAAAGGGGCTGGCTAGAGAGTTCTCCGGAAAGAACTTCGTTTGAATAAACTTAGGTTTGTTTGGATCTGGGCTTCTTTTTCTCACGTCCGGAAACTACAAATTCTTGGTAATCCTTGAAGATATCTCAGTAATATACTTTTCGAAGAAAAAGACATTCAAGAGTAGTGAATTATCTGGAATGCCGACATACTAAAGCTTTCTGGAAGGGGGAAAAGTGGGTGGAACGCTGGGGTGGCCATCAGATCATCTCACTTTGTGGGAAGCCACATCAGAAGTTCAATTGTTGAGCATGGAATTGTGTCCCACGTTTTCGAGAGGGCTGTTTCGTGGCCCTGATAAGATCTGGTGAAATGCTCTAATTCCATGACAGGGAAGCCCTCTTTAATACCGAGAATTTTGGAGACCTCCAGATTCTGAGTGTTTTACTCTGGGTGTTCACTGAGAAGTTCTTCCGTGTAGTTACAAAGACGATGAAAATTGTCAGACACACTGCTTCCCTGCACCCAGCCTTTTGCACACTCATACTCCAAACCCTGGATCTCCTTCCCTCCTCAGGAGTGCTGTCCCAGTGATTTGGGAGAAGTGTGTCTTTGGCCTTTGGTATTCGTTTTATAAAACTCACACTCAAATATCTTTTTTAAGGGTCTCAGACACCTCTAGCCCTCTCTGAAGGAAAACATAAATAGATAAATAAATAAATGTGATTGCACGTTTATATATACAGTTTTTCTTTCCCCCCAGACCAGATTGATGTAAAAGAATACCGTTGTTTTGCAGTAAATGACATAACCAAGCTGGAGCAAATTTTATTTGAGTAGATGTTAGTCATTACCAAAGCAACATGGTTTTCCAATTGTACCTTGAACAATAGAATATTAATATGATATTATAAATTTCTTTTAAAATTTATTACTTTGAATTCTTTCAGATTGACATTAACACTCTCCTGTCCAATGGATCTCAAGAATTTTCCAATGGATGTACAGACCTGTACTATGCAACTGGAAAGCTGTAAGTAGGAACAACTTCCTTTTTCTGAATACTTTAAAAAAAGAGAGTAGATGTATATTTGATGAGCTATATAGATAATTTATTTTGTCATTGTTTTTGTCTAACATTTACTAAATGGGCATGTTATCCTCTACATAGTATGGAAAGGAATGATGTCTGTCAGCACATGCACTCTATACTGTGATAAAGAAGTAAATTCAGGACTAGAAATAACATTTTTTAAGCTTGAAAAACAGCTATTCTCTCTATACAAATCAAAGATAAAAAGGATGATGACCATTAAAGACAAACTACCATTCTTTTTAATGGAGTGTCTGCTGTAGTCCAAGCATTTTGAATATATTATTTCTCATACTCACAACAAAGATGTTGTTATCCCCATGTTTCCACATATGGAAATGGTCACTTTGAGTGATTTTGCCCCAATTTATGGAGGTGGTAACAACAAACCATCTGGCTTCAAAGGCTGTGCTTACTCTGAACCGTTTTGTTGACTCCTCAGTATTTACTCAGAGAGTACACTGCTGGCTGTGTTGTGTGTTATCTCCGGAGAAAAGCCATTTCTCACACTTTATCAGAGATTTATCCAAGCTTATAGGCGTTTCTTTAAATTTCTTCTTTCAAAGTGGATCCGTGTGCATCACGGATTAAATGTTAACACACGAAAACTTAAGGTCCTTCTGTTTTTCTGCACTTATCTATAGAATCAGCCCAAACTTAATTGGTTTTCAGTGTTTAATGCCATACAGAAAGTAAGCATTATGCAATATTTTTCTTATACTATGTTATATCAAGAAAAAAAATTTCTGTTTGACATATTCCTTGAGAAAAAATTTGCAGGTGGATCTTCAGACTTGCAGGCCTCAGAGGCCAGGTCTGTAGTGCGGGGGAGCTGCCACTAGATGGCGTGCCTATGTCGTGGGGGGATGCAACCCGCCCTCCACATTTGGTGATTCTTATTAAAGTGAGGAAGTGGGAATACCCGTTTCTCTGATAATATCGCCTTCTTGTTAAATTCAAATGCATTACTTTTATACGTAGTTCTTAAATATTAATCATACTCATGGACAAATTACTAAATTAAATGAAAGGAAAATAAAAATCTAGTTTTAGTTGGGGGAGCTATTTATCAAAAAATGCGGGGTGGTGGTGGGGAGAAAGACAGGATTCCCAGCAGTGTGCATTTCTAACTGTTCCAGGAAGGCATTTTTAAAAATTAATTAATTAATTCGTTTATTTATTTTTGGCTGCATTGTGTCTTCGTTGCTGCGCGCGGGCTTTCTCTACTTGCCGTGAGCGGGGGCTACTCTTCATCGCGGTGTGTGGGCTTCTCATTGCGGAGGCTTCTCTTGTTGCGGAGCGCGGGATCTAGGCACAGTTGTGGCGCGCAGGCTCAGTAGTTGTGGCTCACGGGCTCAGTAGTTGTGGCGCTTGGGCACTAGAGTGCAGGCTCAGTAGTTGTGGTGCACGGGCTTAGTTGCTCCGCGGCACGTGGGATCTTCCCGTACCAGGACTCAAACCCATATCCCCTGCACTGGCAGGTGGATTCTTAACCACTGTGCCACCAGGGAAGTCCCCAGGAAGGCATTTTGAGGACAGGCTTCTTGGTTGCAAAATTAGGTACATGGGAGAGTAATCGAGAAAAAAAATCGTATGAAAAATAGTCTAAGCCACACTGGTTCCCTAATTACTAAACCAAGGATGCTGGATGTTATCCAATAGTGAGGAGCTATTCAAGATGTAGGAGCAAGAAAATGAGTTGGTCAATATTATGCTGTTAAAGATTCTCTCAGCCAGAGGAACCAAGGTTATTTAAGAAGGTTTCATAATATTCCAACAAAAAGAATAAAAGTAGGGACAAAAAGGAACAATGTGGAAGGTAGGAACAGTACAGGTTGATGCTGTAGAGAAGGCAAAATGTTATCTTTAACTTCTTAGGCTCTTCAGGCTGGGCCTGAAAATTAAACGGAGATAGGATAGATTAACAGAAGAAAAGGATACCCATTTATTTAATGTTAAGTTTTACATAACATGGGATCTGTCATAAGGAGATGACTAGTCAAGGAAGTGGCCAAAACTAAATGCTTTTATACCAGGTTGAACAAAGAGAAGCAATTGTGGAAAAGTACCTAGACTGTGTGGGGAAACTAAAGGAAGATGAGAATTATTTTAAAAAGTCTGTGTGTACAGAATTCTCTTGGCTTTGATTCCTGGTACGGGGAGCACGTCTTTCATGTGGGAGTTTTTATCTACAGTTTTCAGGAAGAAAAGGGGAGATTAGAATGGTCTTCTTGCATCTGCTGTTTTTCAGGTGTCTTTAGCTCAAAATAATCCTTCTACTAAAGTGGCATATTTAGGGGGCGCATATTCCACCATTCTTCATTCACTTCAATACAAAGTGGATGCAAAGGCTCTGGGAATGAGTGAGTCAGAGCTAAAGAGCTTTCATAGGTAGAATCGTTTTGGAAATACTGACAGAGAAAGAAAACATAGAATAAGTAAATGTTAAAGGGAATATTGATAAATCCAATCTTAATATATTTAAAGTTCAGGAAATTTAGGTATAAAGCAAAGGGAAGAGTGAGACCTGAAGACATACTATTAACAGCCATCTACAGAGTGGTTCAACCATAACGAAATTTTTAATGGAGAGAATGCACAGATGAAAACAAACACACAAAGAAGAGCCAACGCTTAACAAAGGCCTTCATTTCGAGGTTGTTGGAAGGAATTCCAGTCAAGGGGTTTTCATAGATAGCAAATTAAAATCGCAATCATGCAATCTCAAAAGAGAAGGGGCAGCTGAGGAGATCTGTTTAAGAGCATCAAGTGCTGTGAAATGGTGTTTTCTTTTAAAAGTACTTGAAAAAAGTCATTTTTATTGATGATAAAGACAAATGTGATTAGAATGATGAGGCTCAAAGCTGGATTCCAAGAAGTTTTAAGAAAAAGGGGGAACATGATGAGCAAGTGGTAGCAGTGAGTGAAATCCATAGTTCCATGAATGTTCGTTATTACAGATGAGAGGGTACAGGGCCTAAGGACAGCTGGCTCACTGGACTTCGTTAGAATAAGGAAAGCTTCCTGGGCTATTTTGCAGACACACATGTTCATGTAACAAGACCTTTCATCTTCCTGCCTTTCCCAGAACATTTCCAATCAATCAAAAACCCAATGCGGGAAAGCAAAGCCTCTTGTTGCCTCTGCCTTCTTTCTTTCTTTCTTTTTTTTTTTTTTGCGGTACGCGGCCCTCTCACTGTTGTGGCCTCTCCTGTTGCGGAGCACAGACTCCGGACGCGCAGGCTCAGCGGCCGTGGCTCACAGGCCCAGCCGCTCCGCGGCACGTGGGATCTTCTCGGACTGGAGCACGAACCCGTGTACCCTGTATCGGCAGGCGGACTCTCAACCACTGGGCCACCAGGGAAGCCCCACCTTATTTCTTAATTTCTTTATCAAGAGTTGGTAGACTGCCTCAAGTATCCCTTTCATATTTCAGTCATTAAACACTTCCTGCCCCCTTATTAGAAATTAATTTAGCTAACAATAGAGATACTGTTTGTTAAACTCTTTTAGCAGATGCTAAGAAAAACCTGTCAAAGTAAAAGCTACTGAAGTCAAATTCTTCAAGGTGTTTTTCTTAAACTGTTCTATTTATTTATTTATTTATTAGCATCTTTATTGGACTATAATTGCTTTACAATGTTGTGTTAGTTGCTGCTGTATAACAAAGTAAATCAGCCATAGGCATACATATATTCCCATATCTACTCCCTCTTGCGTCTCCCTCCCACCCTCCCTATCCCACCCCTCTAGGTGGATACAAAGCACCGAGCAGATCTCCCTGTGCTATGCGGCTGCTTCCCACTAGCTATCTATTTTACATTTGGTAGTGTATATATGTCCATGCCACTCTCTCACTTCGTCCCAGCATACCCTTCCCCCTCCCCATGTCCTCAAGTCCATTCTCTACATCTGCATCTTTGTTCTGTCCTGCCCCTAGTTTCATCAGAACCGTTTCTTTTTTTTTTAGATTCCATATATATGTGTTAGCATATGGTATTTGTTTTGTTTTTCTGACTTTCTTCTGTAGTCTTTTAACCTATTTTTAAAAAATGACCGAAGATGAAATTTTTTAAAGATGATAATGGAATACATTTGAATGATGTGTTCAAAATCAGCAAATTTGTACTAGAAAATTTGAACAATAGAAAAACAAAGAGGGACATGCTTTAACCTTGACTCACAACTGTCCTCACGTGTATTAACCCTTTTGGAGTTTGTCTATGTGTGTGTGTGTGATTATGTATATATGTGATTATATGTGACCAAATATGATTCCAGTTCACTTTTAGAACTAAATGTGAATCTATAATTTACTAATAAATCTCAAACTTGTTTTGAACTTAAATGTATGCTCAGCCCACATTTTCTCTTTAAATAAGTATTACTTTTACGATTTCCTCCTGGTATAAAGTATACCTGATGACAGGGGTGACCATATAATTTATCATCAAAATGGGGACACTTAGGAGAATAAATGAAGGGCACCACATGTATTTAAATTTTTATATCTTTGTAATATATATTTATTAACTGACATGATTTTTATATTAGTGGATGAGTATCGTTCTAGGTTTTTAAATATAATCCTTCCTAAATCAAACCAAACTAATTTGGAATCATCTTTAAAGCTGCAATTTTGGTACTAAATTTGAAATTGTTGACACCATTAGTGGATCTTGCTATATAGACTATAATGGTTTTATTAAGAAAATAATCTGTGTGCAGTTGAGATAGCTAAAGTACTTGATAATTTTAGAGCTTAATTTTACTTTTCTTTGTATTGAAGTAGGTAACTAGTTCAGCCCATATATTTTTACAGATATTGTCTCTGTCTTTGTCTTGAGTACGTTTTATCAAAAAATGTTTTTATAGAACAAAACTCAGTCAAATTAGTTGCTTTTATTCAGGAATCTTTTAAAATTCTTCACCTAATTCACACGCTGGAAAATAGGCCTTCTGAATTCCGTTGAATTTCAATATAAGTTATCCAATTAAAAACAAGCAGTCCATCAATATAATTTTCTCATAAGTTAAGATATTTCAAAGCACATTTATTAAATAAATAAATAAATATTGTACAGCATTTGAGACTTCAGTGTTCTCCCTTAATATTATAGGGATTAATCTCAATGTGTACCTGTCTAGAAACATCATATTTATAATTCCAATCTGATAAAAAGTTTCAGAATCTAAAATTTTAGTGCTCCATTCATAACATAATTTGATTAAATATTTCCAACTGATTTTGAACAAATGCAACCGAAATTTAGAGAACCTTTTTACTGAGAGTTCAATACCATTGCAGAATATATAAGTTCATTTTTAAAGTACTTTCTAATGTTCAAATTTAAAAAAAAATTTATCTGATGGCAAGCAGTAAATAGAGAAATGTGTTATGCCATGATGAAATGTAATTTTTGTCACACAGAGAATTATAGTTCACTTAACTTGACGTTCCTATAAAAATGTAAAATTTAACAACTATCACTTCTCTTCAATTGATGGAATGGAGCAGAGCTTATGGATGTAAAATAAATCATATATCCATCGTTACTAATTTCAAGAATACTGCATCTCCATAGATTTTTCAATTTAGTAAGAACATAATTTTTAACATGGTGATGAGTTCCAACAAATATTTTATTCAGATCCATCACAAACAGGTGACATTTATTTTCAATGCTGAACTTTTTAAATGAATTTAACAGACCTTACAATAGAATTTACAGTGACATCACATACTTCATCCTCAACACATGTAATTCCAAAAGAATTAGATTTAAAAATCAAACTCATTTAAAATCATTTTAACCAATTTTCTCTTTGAAGCAGGAAATGATACTGAAACAAAACTGCCATCATTTAATTGCTTGCAAATTTCCTGTTATGCGCTTTTCCAAGAAAACCTGAAGTCAAAAAAGAGTGAAATTAATTCAGAAAAATAATCATTCGATCTAAATAAAAATTCAGTTTTCAAAGAGTGATACGTAAATGCTCCCCCTGCAAACACACTTATCAAATGATCATCTTTGGGCAGTATTCCAAAAATGACTGTATCTTTTGAAATAGATGCTGGTATGTTTTCAGCTCATTTGTGTCTTGTGGCTTTTATGTGGACAGTGCTATCCTTGTAGCCCCTTTCGTGAATGGTAAATATAAACAACATTTTGTTCAAGTTGCACCTTCACCATCAACTTTTTGTGTGAAATGGAAATTTGGTGCTTGCTTTTTCAGTAAATATTGAATTCTTTTAGCCATTGCAGCTAGGAGAGTTTATTACAAAATATGAGTGTTGCCAAATAATAAAATAAATGTTTGTAGGTTTTAAAGCATTCGGGTTACTTCCTATATGATCCTTAGCAGTACTAAGCTAGTAGTACTAAGCAGTACTCAGCTTTCAGTTACAACTAACATAATTTTCTGTGACACTTAGGCACTTTGACACTTCACACATGTCCCAGGTTTGTACACCAAGTGCCCAGAGGGGGGAACAAAGGTGAAAACTACTGCCACTACTGCGATCAGGAGTTAGCTGCCCTTGAAATGTTAGTTACTGAAGGGGTCTGATAAAGATAGAGGGACCATTGCTGAAGCGGGCTGTTTTACAGGTTTAACCTAATATTTCATACTCTATTATACTGTGGGAGAATCTAGAAGTAAAATTGAAGATATACCAAACCAATAATGATGTATTTTCGAACAATGATTAATAATGATACCCAATCTAAAAATGAAGAATCTAGAACAACTGATAAGTCAGAGAGGACATAGGGGAGGAAAAAAAAGGTAATCTAGGGCTGTTTTGGCAAACGAAGATGTACGGTTAGAATTCTTGTAACCAATTGACTCCTTTACTAAGAGAAAGGAAGAAAAAGGGAAATCCTGGAAGACTGAATATTTTTTCTCTTAAGACACTAAGCTCTCAAAAAACAACTGAGTCATCGTTTTAAAAAATAAATTTATTTTATTTATTTATTTTGGCTGCTTTTGTTCGTTGCTGTGCACAGGCTACTCTTCGTTGTGGTGCGCGGGCTTCTCATTGTGGTGGCTTCTGTTGTTACGGAGCACGGGCTCTAGGCACGTGGACTTCAGTAGTTGTGGCATGCGGGCTCAGTAGGTGTGGCTCCTGGGGTCTAGCACTCAGGCTCAGTAGTTGTGGCACACAGGCTTAGTTGCCCTGCGGCATGTGGGATCTTCCCAGACCAGGTCTCAAACTCGTGTCCCCTGCATTGGCAGGCGGATTCTTAACCACTGTGCCACCAGGGAAGTCCCTGAGTCATCTTTAAGTCTACCCCAATCAGATGGGATGGAGGCATCATATTAAGATACAAACAGTTGTAAATAATTGAAAACAAACACCCCTCTATTTTTCACATCTGAGAAGAGTAAATATTTAATTTAACACTGCTACACCTGAATACTTGTTACAGTCTTTCCTCTGGAAGACTTTATCTGATTCTCCTTCTGCTCCCGTACTCCAGCTTAGTTTAGACCCCTTTCTGCACTCACATAGAACTCCACTTATTCTCTATCAGACTCTTCACAGTCTGTTTATCTGTTTTATTGTCAGCTGCCACTATTCTACAAGCATCTTGACTGGAGCTGGGCAGTTCCAGCCGTTTACCTAGGTACTTATATAGGGTAGGAACTCAACAATTATTTATTAAATTAATGAACTAGTTAAATTAAGTCCAGGGCAACATTTCGGTAATAAAATTTTTTCTTGTTGGTAATATTTGAATATTTTTATAGATGAGATTTTTTGAAAATAGAGTTTTTAGAGCAGTTTAAGGTTCACAACAAAATTGATCAGAAATTGACAATTTCCCTTACACTTCCCTACCCACCCCGCACATGCACATCCTCTGCTAGTGTCAACACCCCACACCAGAGTGGTGCGTTTATTACAATCCGTGGACCTACATTAGGGTTCACTCTTGGTGGTGTGCATTCTCTGAGTTTCGACAAATATGTAATGACATGTATTCCATTGTAGTATCGTACAGAATAGTTTCACTGCCCTAAATATCCTCTGTGCTCTGCCTATTCACTTCTTCCTCCCCCAGATCCCTGGTTACCACTGATCATTTTCCTGCCTCCATAGTTTTGCTCTTTCTAGAATGTCATGGAGTTGTAGCCTTTTCAGATTGATTGACTTCTTCCATTTAGTAAGATGCATTTAAGGTTTCTCATGGCTTGATAGCTCATTTCTTTTTAGTGCTGAATACTATTCCATCATCTGGATGTACTGCAGTTTACTTATCCACTGACCTGCTGAAGAATATCTTGGTAGCTTCTAAGTTTTGGCATGTACAAAGCTGCTATAAATTTCTGTGTGCAGGTTTTTGTGTAGACATATGTTCGACTCATTTGGTTTTCAACTCCTTTGATTGCTAGATCCTATGGTAAGAGTATGTTTAGTTTTATAAGGATCCACCAAACTGTCTTCCGAAGTGGCTGTACCATTTTTTCATTCTCACCAGCAGTGAATTCTTGTTAGTCCACATCCTCTCGTCAGTATTTGGTGTTGTCAGTATTCTAGATTTTGGTCATTCTAATAGGTGTGTTGGTTTCTTGTTGTTTTAATATGAAATTCTCTAATGACGTAACAAGAATTTTTTAAAAGATTATAAATTTATATCTCCTGATATCTTATACAAGCCCCCTACCATTTCTTATGTTTAATTAGAGTTTTTAAAAAACTATTTTCTTGGGCTTCCCTGGTGGCGCAGTGGTTGAGAGTCCGCCTGCCGATGCAGGGGACACGGGTTCGTGCCCCGGTCTGGGAAGATCCCACATGCCGCGGAGCGGCTGGGCCCGTGGGCCATGGCCGCTGAGCCTGCACGTCCGGAGCCTGTGCTCCGCAATGGGAGAGGCCACAACAGTGAGAGGCCCGCGAACCGCAAAAAAAAAAACAAAAAACTATTTTCTTATCTAATGTCAGAGAAATTGGGAATTTGCATGAGGGCTTTTTTACAGAGGGCTGGAAAAGATCGCAAGGAAAAATTACAATTCTTTCAAATATTGCAAACTTCCACAGCATATTAACTGCATATCTATTGAACCCATTTTTTGGTGCTTCAAACTATGATTCTTTATTTAAATATATATCAGGAGTGTATTTTCTAAGATATTTGCGTGCACAAAATTATACACATTTAAAAAAATTCTGCATACATCCATTGCAAGCTCTCCACTCGCCAAAGTTGATGAGAAGTCCAACATCATAAATTCTTCAGGACGCCCCCTCTTTCATAGTGTTAGGAAACAGTGTCTGGGTTTATGTGAGTCTTGAACCAAAGTCTGTGAGGCTATTATGGCCATGCTGCCGCTTCTCCACATGGACATCAGTGTCGTCACCAGATGCTGAACATTGGGCTGCGTTCTGCTATGGCCTACTCTCGACTAGCCCCAGAGGTACCACTCAAGAAGTTCAGGCTCCAGAAGCTTTTTCTGCACCTCAAGATTATACCTACATCTTACTTTCCCGCCCCACAGGTATTCACACTGCTATGGCCCACTTGATGTTCTACACCCCCCTCCCCCAGTTACAGTGCCGCATGCAATTGGCACAAGTTTTTGATGTTTATACATGCTTAGATAGCTTTCTACACTTTAACTTTGATTCCTTTGATCAGCCTGTCTGTTTCTTTAACAGTAACTAATCCTTTCCTATTCTTTATTTTTTTTGTGGTACGCAGGCCTCTCGCTGCTGTGGCCTCTCCTGTTGTGGAGCACAGGCTCCCAACACGCAGGCTCAGTGGCCATGGCTCACGGGCCCAGCCGCTCCGTGGCATGTGGGATCCTCCCGGACTGGGGCACGAATCCACGTCCCCTGCATCGTCAGGCGGACTCTCAACCACTGCGCCACCAGGGAAGCCCTCCTATTCTTTTTTTATAGTGTATTTTAATTAGATTTATAAGGCTATATTCAATGATATCATAAAATCAGAGGGCTGGAAAAGGCTTTGGAGTTCATCTATTTTAACTAACACAATGATTAAGGGTCTCATAACATTCCTGACAGATCATTTCCTAGCCTCTGCTTGAGGGAAACTTGTTACCTTACCAATTCCACTGTGAAATTCTTTTAGAACATTCTCGCTTACACTTATTTAGCTGAAATGTGCCTTCTTGAACTTCCTGTTTGTTACTTTTCTGTCTTCACCTTTCTCTTTCCAAGGTGAAAATTCTCTGATCCCTCCTATAGCTTTTTTTCCCTTTATATATTATCTGCCTTGATAATCTCAGATAGTCTATAATTTTAATATCATCCTTAGGTGACTCTCAAACTTATAACTACAATCCTGATCTCACTTTCAATGTATAGGTCCGTGATTTCAACAATTTTCAACATATAAATCAATGTTCAAACTTGTTAGCCACACCTGCGTCTCCTGCTAGCATCTTAAATTCAGTGTACCGCCAAGTAAACCCATCAGATACAAACACACAAGCACATCTTCCTCCTTTCCCTTTATCTATTTCTAATTCAAACAGTCAACCTCCTCGTACATGTTACATACTATTTTAGGTACTGGAAAAATATGTCAGTGACTAAAATAGAATAATCTCTGCTTTTATAAAGTTTAAATTCCAGGAGGCTAGATAAAAAATAAACAAAATAAAAACTTGATGACTATATACCATGGCAGGTAAAGAGTAGTTCAAAGGAAAAAAATAAACAGGAAAGGGTAATGTAGACTCATTGGAAGAAAAGTATTTTATAAGATGGTCAGAGAAGGCTACTCTACTGACATGACATGTAAGCAAAGACTGTGGCATAGCTACTTGTCAGTGACTTAGACTTGAAACTTTGAAAAGTTCTTTAACTTCTTATTTTCCCTTAACTATATATTTAATTAATTTCCAATTTTGACAAAATGATCTACTGAAGTATTACCTCTACCTTATATTCCTGAAGAACCATTGAGGAAGAATGAAAATTTTTTCTTTACCTTCTCAAGAATGCAGATAAACCTGTTAAAATTGAATTTATTTTATTGTGTTCAAAACACTTAGCATGAGATCTACCTTCTTAACAGATTTTTAGGCGTACAATACATTATTGTTGAGTGTAGGTATGATGTGATACAGCTGATCTCTAGAACTTATTCATCTTGTTTGACTAAAACTTTATGCTTGTTGAGTATTCTCATTTCCCCATCCCTCAGCCCCTGACAGTCACCATTCCATTCTTTAATTCTATGAATCTGATCATTTAAGATGCCTCATACAGGTGAAGTCATGCCGTATGTGTCTTTCTGTGGCTGGCTTATTTCACACGGCACAATATCCTTGAGCTTCATGCATGGTGCCGCAAAAACTAAAAATAAGACTACCGTGTGATCCAGTAATCCTACTTCTGGGTATTTATCACAAGAATTGAAATGAGGATCTTGAAGAAATACTAGCACTACTGTGTTCATTGTAGCACTGTTCACAGTAGCCAAGATGTGGGAACAAGCTATATGTCCATTGACAGACGAATGGACAAAAAATGTAATATATACATACAGTGGGGTACTATTCAGCCTTTAAAAAGAAGGAAATTCTGTAATATGGGGGAAAAAACCCTTAGTTTCTGAAGGTGGTAGTTTCTTAAATCTTGGTTGCAGTGTGAAATTGGAAACCATAGCAATGAACTCTTCTTTTTTTGTTGTTGAAGTATAATTGATTTACAATATGGTGGTAGTTTCAGGTGTATAGTAAAATACAGCAAAATAATCTGAAAAAAATATGAATATATAACTAAATCACTTTGCTGTATATTTTTCAATGAACTCTTCATGCTCTTGTAAATTAAAATCTGTTTGTGTCTTGAACGTTAAATGGATCTTTTGCCTATGCATGATTTTTAACATAATGCTTTGATCATTTGGAAAACATTAGCTTAATGAGTTATTCAGATATTCCAAACATTGACACATAACATTATACAATATTGAAAAGTCACATCTGTTAATATCACCACTGAGCTCATCAAAAAATCTTTAAGTATTGGGAAAATAATTTTTCCAAAATTTAATGTTAAATAGAAAGCTCAAAATCTACCATTGACAACAAATACTGTCAGTTGTTTCCCTCAACACGATAGGTTCACTCACTTCTTTTATTTTCAAGAAAATGATTGGCCATATACCTAATTGTAATAACCGCGGTTTGCCAGTCATTTTTTTTTTCAAGTAAAAATGGTGTTTCGAGCAAAACCAGCTGGTTTACTTGCAAATCAGTCACACCAGTGCTTTCCCTTAAAAGAACCATCGTGTTACAACGTGCAGCTGAAGTGCTTTATCCGTACTTCCCATTTTGATACCCAGAATAGTAAAAGGACATTTATATAAGGGTCAAAATTTACTAAGATTATAATTGTTATTGGTTCATCAAGGATTGAGGACATTCTTAAATAAAATGGCATTGTTTATACTGCAAGATACGGCAGTAAAGAATACAATAACCACTAGCACAGTCTGCAGCCACCGCTTTTATTCTAAAGCACTAGAAGTTTTACTTACTGTGTTTTCACCATCTGGACCAATGTCAACACAAGGAAAAAGGCAGATAATGTCTTATGAATATGAAAGCAGTTGGATTTTGTGGATCCCATGAGAAGGTTCTACTAGAGTAATGTTTCTAAAGCACAATTTTTGTCATGTCACTCCCCTGCTCAAAAGATTTCAATCGTTTATCATTGCCCACAGGGAATTTTAAAAAATCAAACTTTGCAACCTGGAGTGTAAATTTTACATAATCTTACATTAATTCATCTTTTCATTCCATATGCTTCTTCATGCAAACTGGCTCTAGATAAATAAAGTTATTGCTATTCCTATTATAAACCTTGGGAGTTTGTGGTTTCTTTCAACCAATTATACTGTTTCCTTTGCCTGAGTGCCTCACCGTCTCTCACGTTCTTTATATGCTGGTCTTGCCTTTTTTCAAGGTGCAACTCAAATGAGGCTTAAATGGCTATTATAGATTCCTCTTCTGAAAGCACATAGCACTTTGAACCTCCCCCGTGCCACTTATTTTCTACCTGGTAATAGCACCTCACATCCCATGAAACCCAGTAGGATGCCTTATATATGGTCTGTGCCGAACAAATACTTGTTGAAGAAACAGGTGTTTGCTTGCATTGAGTCATTTGTTTACACGTTTCCCTGCAGCTACCCTATAAGATTGTTGGCTGAAGGTAGGGTTAATGCTTTTGTTCCCTCAATGAACTATTCCTTGTTGTGGAACTCATTATGGTACAAGGCCATTCAGCTCACAGCCTCAATCTCATTAGCCGGTCTCTTCACCTTGGCAATTCTCAGAATTGTATAAAGTTCTGCCAACCAAAAGCATAAGGATGCTAAAACACTGTGAACTGTGTAGAAAAGTACTGATTTTTTTTTAAAGTTATGTTTGAAGGCTTATTGAGGCAAAATTACCATTTAGTTAATTTCCTTGAACATCCACTTAGTTACTTAGAATAAAAGCATTACCGCCTAAAATTGTCATTTCACTATTTTCCTTCTGGTTTCAAACTTAAATATTTTATGGACCTTAAGGAAATAGCATAGCTTGATTAGGATATGCCCATGCCTAAATCACTTAGTGTGCATGATTATTTGACACAAGAGCAAGCTGAGTATGCTGTCTATAAATTGCATCAGAGACTAACTAAGCCTTGTCTTTGAGGGAATTTCAGAGAGCTACTTTCTTTTCACAGAAAACCCTAAGAAAAACTTAGAACATAAAAACAAAACAGGGTTTCAGTTCATTTCTCCATTTATCTGTCTAAATTGGGAAATATCTCACATATTTTTGTCTTCGGGGATTGCACATATGGAAGAATAGGGTACTTGTCTTACCTGGAAGTAAATAAGAATCAGTGCCTATTTTCCTTTTGATCCTTGAGAAATGTGCATCTGTTTTCTCTTTAGGTAAGATGGTATAGACAATGGATATATCAAAAGACTTACAAATAAAAGTGAAAGCCTTCTATTATTAGCCACCAAATCATTAATTGCAGGGTTCAATGAAATGTATTCCAGTGTAAGCAAGTCAAACATAAGTCCTTGCTGTGCTAAGTCCAATGGTCTAGAGGACAGTCTTGCAGGTCTTCTTATCTGTCCTGGAACCAGAATTCAGGCGTGTCCCCTTCAGTCCGGAGGACTTTACAACCTCTACCAAATAGCGCTTGCTCCGTAATGAGCCATCATACGGATGCTGCTGCTGCTAAAGCCACCTTCCCCGTAGCCAGTGGAGTGGATGTCGTGAGGTGTGCCCACGGGTCAGGAGGGTGGGCTGGGCATCTGGCTCCGGTCACTATCACCACAGCTGGGTGAGATTCAGCTCTTTCGGAGATGTCTTCCAGGTATTGTGGGAGGAAGAAGGGTGATCAGTTCCCTTCCAGACACCTCGCCCTGCTCAGCCTAATCTTCCCCGCGCCAGCTGTTTCTAATCATGCACACAGCCCCTTGTCGACAACATTAGCTACCAGAGAATTTGTTTGGGACACTTTCCCTTGTTTGCCGCTTGCTTCATGCACCTAGAGCTTCTGCTTCCTTTGCCTGGCCCCTTGCCTTAGTTCAGAGGCCAGACTGTGCTTCCTCCCTTCCTACCTCCGGGGCAGCTGTGAACTCTGACCACCTGCAATCTTCCCCGCAGGTGAAGTTCCCTTTGACTCCTTCTCTGCAACGGCCTTCAAGTGCACCTTTCAACAGCTTCTCACTCAGAGGGAAGAAAAAGATCAAATTCTGCTTTCCTCAGATACCACTCCTATAGACAGATGACATTTTAATTTGCTAAAAGACGCTGGCTTATTACAAAATATATTCGTGAATTCTAGTCAGAATTCACTCGTGCTATGTGCAAGAGTTTATCCCTCCACAAACGTGGATTTTCTTTGTATACCGATTTTCCCTGAACAGCAGACATTTCTATCTAAAATATCCTTTTGTCCATTTTGGGACCCGGGACGTAGAAGCAGATGCCATAAACTGAAATAGTTAATGATTAAACCAAGAAAGGTATCAGCTCTGGTTCGTTCCCTCCATGGATGTTATAGTTTAGGTCATTTCCTAACCCGTGACGATTTCAGTTTTTGTTGAAAGGGTCCTGAATAATTTGAGAAAAGGTGAGGAGAGATCTAATGCAGTGGAACCAAAATGAATTGCTGAGTTAATGCAGTAGCTGCCCATCCCAAGGAAAGAATGTATATGCCTATTCTTTAAGGTTCCTACATGCCATGCCATACTTATTATTAGCCTACTACATTCTCTTACATTATTTGATAAATATTCTGTATGAAAAGACTTCAGTAGACTGGAATTGTGCCATGCATAGCTCAATCAATAGAGTTAAGGTGACACTGTTTGGTCTTCCCATCCTATGGGAACACTACAAGTGATTATTTTAAATTTCACTCCTTTGAATGCCCTTTTCGCTATAAATATTTTTATTATGTTTTGCCTAGTTGGGTACACAATGAATGATCTCATTTTTGAATGGCAAGATGAGGCACCTGTACAAGTGGCAGAAGGACTCACTTTGCCCCAGTTTCTGTTGAAAGAAGAGAAAGATTTACGATACTGCACTAAACATTACAACACAGGTAGGAGTTGAATGTTCTTCATTACACTTATGACTTGTGGTTTTATGCTATTCAGATGTTTCTTAATTATAGCGCTAGGTTAATTATTTTAACAATTTATAGCTGAATTTTTTTTATAGTCATAGAGCAGAGAATGGATGTCTTTGAAACTTACGGAAGCTTTGACTCATCACATCTTGTTATATAATTGGTTTGTATGGAAAAAAAGAAATGCTTGGTGTTCAGTTATATTTAACTAATTTCTTTTGTTGTGAAATGCCTATAGTTACATAGTAATGATGTTTCCAAAAAAGTTCCTTTAATTTCTATGTGAGCGATAAAATGTACTTTTTAACTGTCCTGTAGCTGTAAACATTGTGTTTGCTTAAAAAATGAAAGAGGTCGCTTTTTTTTTTAAGGCTCCACTTGCCTAAATTTTTAGTTTAGCCACAATGTCATGCATTTCAAGATATTGTTACTAAGCACCTACTACTCACATTGACACAGTAGCCTTTTACCTTTGAGAATAAATATCAGATACAGTCATCAACATCAAAGACTGCAAGATTTGTACGTTCATGTTATTTGTTCACTTCTCTCACAACTGGAACTGGCTATTTCCGTAATATCTCTTCTAATTGCCTAATCTACAAGTTCCCTTAAACTGCCCACAGATGATGCATCACTCCAAAGTGGTGAGCGCGTGGCCTCCCACTAGCATCTGTGGCTGCTCTTATTATTTCCATATAGTAACTATGATTTTTCTTGGGCTCAACATTTCCAGAATTGTGACCTGGCCTTTCACTATATAGTCAGCCCTCCATATCCATGGGCTCACATTCAAAGATTCAACCAACTGGGGATTGAACATATTGGGAAAAAAAATTCCAGAAAGTTCCAAAAAGCGAAGTTCTCCCTGTACCATTTGTTAAGGAGACCATGCTTTCCCTGTTGAATAGTCTCAGTCCTTTGTCTAAAGTCAATTGACCATAAATGATCAGTTCTTGACTTTCAATTCTATTCCATTAATCTGTATATCTTTACTTATGACAGTACCATATTTTGTGATTATCGTAGATTTGTAGCAAGTCTTGAAATTGGGAAGTGTGAGTTCACCAAATTTGTTCTTTTTTTCCCTCAAGGCTATTTTGGCTATTGTATGTCCCTTGCATTTTCATACTAATTTTAAGATCAGCCTGTCAGTTTCTGCATAAAAGCCAGTTGGGATTTTGATAGAAATTGCAATAAATTTGTAGATCAATATGGGAAGTATTGCAATCTTAACCATATTAACTCTTCTGATTAATGACTACAAAATGACTTTCTATTTATTTTGATCTTCTTTAATTTTGTTCAACTGTGTTTTGTAATTTTTAGTGTAGAAGTTTTATACTTTTTTGTTAAATTATTTCTAAATATTTAATTTTATTTGGTTCTTATAAATGGAATTGTTTTCTCAATTTAATTTTTGGATTTTCCATTGCTAGTGTACAGAAACACAATTGCTTTTTGTATACTGATAGTGTATCCTGTAACCTTGCTGAACTCTTCAGCTCAAGTAGATTTTTAGTGAATTCTTTAGGATTTTCTAAATACAAGGTAATGGCTTCAACTTATAAAGATAGTTTTACTGCTTTCTTTTCAGTCTAAATGACTTTTATTTAATTGTTTGCCTAATTACCCTGGCTAGAACCTCAAGGTACAGTGTTTAAAAGAAGGCATAAAAGCAGACACGAATCAAGTGAAATAATAGACATTTTAGTACTTTGCAAGTATGAAGTGCTAATCAAATGTGAAGTAATAAGATTATATATTATTTCCTGAAATAGTACACTGTTCTATTACATTGCTTCTAGGTGCTAACAGAAAAATGAGAAAACTATTTTTCAGAAAACAATTTGCATATATGATTTGGGATCCCATTTCATTATAACTTTATACAGAAATAATAGTTATATAATTTCATTATAATTGTATAATTATACAGAAAGGTGTAGGGCAAAATTATGATGAAAACAAAATTGTGACATTTGCTGCAATAACAAAGACCTATTTTTACCAATTACTGCATTTATTTCACAACCAATTAGGAAAGTTTACATGTATAGAAGTGCGATTCCATCTTGAACGACAAATGGGCTACTATCTGATCCAGATGTACATTCCCAGTCTCCTGATTGTCATTCTCTCCTGGGTTTCATTCTGGATCAATATGGATGCTGCTCCAGCCAGGGTAGCCTTGGGAATAACCACCGTGCTGACTATGACTACACAGAGTTCAGGATCACGAGCTTCCTTACCAAAGGTAAGTGCGCTAAATGGGCACACACGCATATTTGCACTAATATGTATATATATCATTATCCATTTTGGCCAGATCTTTTTCAGTGGTATTTACAGTTGGTCCCTGATTTACCATGGTTCGACTTAACGATTTTTTTGACTTTTATATGGTGTGAAAGTGATAGGCATTCAGTAGAAACCACACTTCGAGTTTTGAATTTTGATCTTTTGCTGGGCCAGTGACGTATGGTATCTGCTCTCATGATGCTGGGCAGTGGTAGCTACAGCTCCCGTCAGCCACGTGATCAGGAGGGTAAACAATGATACACTCACAACCCTTCTGTACCCAGACAACCATTCTGTTTTCCACAGTCAGTACAATATTCAATAAATTACACGAGACAGTTAACACTTTAATATAAAATATGCTTTGTGTGTTTTAAAGATGTGCTGAAATAAAACATAGGAATACCTTTTTATGCATTTAGCAACATAGCAATAGAAAATTTTTTTCTAAATGAAAAAATTTCTAAGAGAGAAATTTCTACTGTCTAAATTAAGTAATCCTGTCTGACCTCCAACAAGCTTCACTATTCTTTTCATTACAATGATGTACGTTAATGTAATAAAATCATATTCACTTTCCTGGTGCATTTGATGCTATCTCCCTGCCATGCCAAGTAAATTATAAATCTGCTGTCATGGCTTCCTTACCCCTTACTATGAATTGCATCCTCTGGCTCAATTTATTCAATTAAAAATGTCTAAATAAATAAAAGTTGATGGCAGGATATTTTATCACTAAAAATGTTACTTACTATCAGAAGAACTTGATATTTAACGATGCTCACTGTGCCTTGCTAAGATTTAATGGTTGTCTTTCAAAATAAGGTTTACTTTTATTAACACATAATTGTATTTTCAAAATGATCTATATCAACTAGTGTTTTATAAAATATCATCCAAATGAAAATTGTAAATCTGTTTGTAAGATTAAATGCTTTTCTATATACGGATAAATGTCTCAAGGGCTCTGAGTAATAGTTGAAGTTCCATAGTCAATTTGTAAATGAAATTGCCAGTTTACTTATTGATTTTTTTCTCCACGAGCTAAACAGAAATGAAAGCTCATTCATTCCGTAAGTTGTTATCCAGATAGTGGGGCACTTTAGTGATTCATTTAAGGAAATTACAGTTTCTGTGAGGCAGAGCAAAAAGGCATCTGGATACAGAGACGAAAGCAGAATTGGGAGAGCATGAAGGTTTGGGTGGAGGAAACAGAAATAAAGAAAGCAATAAATTAAAAAAACAGAACAGAGACAGGAGTTTTTTGTTGTTGTTGTTTTAAGGAAAGAAAGGTCTGAGATGACTTTGTAGTTTTTCTCAAGAAGTTTTTTTTAAAGGCATTAATTTCACCGTGATCTCAGGGAAGGAATAAATTTTCAGTCATTAGCTCAAATACACACATAGATATATACAAAACCTCTCCATCTCTCAGATCATAGAGACACTGGAAATATGATAACAGATTTAAAGAATTGATTAGCAAACAGATATCTTAAGAGTTGGTGATTATATCATCTTAGGCTTTGTGATAGTTAAGGAATGGGTTATGTACAGACGTTATGTACATTAGAATTCAGGATGACAGATGCTGAAGTCCCAGAATAAACAAGAATTATCCTATTGGATGAGATCATTCAAAAGAGTAGAATTCTCTTGAAAAACGCAATCTTGATTCTGTGATTTGGAAAGGCAAGGGGCGAGGGCTCACACTTGCATTTAGGAATAGGAGTCTGAAACCACGCACCTTAAGATCTGCTATTCTCAACCTCACAAAAGAACCCTCAAATGCCTGAAAATCTTGCCACAGAAACATCCACCATTCTCATACTGACAAAAATCCAGGAAGGAGGAAAACAAAATTAAATTCAGGAAAACAATAGGGGATTATCAGACACAGGAGGAAGAAACAATAAATCACTAATTTATGATAATCGCTTAGTGTTCTGTCCAGGCTCTCTGCCAATGCATCTCTTGTAGATAAGAAGGAGCTTGGAAATTGGTCAAGTAAGACCCAAAGTAGAAAATCTCAGAGAATGTACTTGAGCCAACGCCTTGTGAACTACAGACCTGAGATTCCTCGCTGATATTTCCTGTTGCACTGGCTTCTGCGGTGTCATAGATCAGGCATGTAATAGCCCACAGCCAGAAGACTCCTGTGATTCATTTCTTGGAACTTGGAGCAATCTGGCATTTCCGCAGTGCCTGCATTAGGTGGCCAGAAGAGGGTGACAGTGCATCCCGTGGCCAGCATTTTTCAAAGTTGCAAAACTTAGGAGCACTTCCTAACATTGTGTATTTGGAGGAGAGTGAGTGAGAAAAAATGGCAGTGATCATAGAGCCATGTCGTGGAGGGTTTTATAGAAGTTGGTAAGGATTAAGTTTATTTTGGATGGAGTTTGGAAGACTCTTAATAGGAAGAGGTAAAAATGGAAGCAGAGATACTACCAAGAAAACTATAGCTCAGAGCAGAGGATGGTCTGGCTAGATTGGTAGTCGCAGAGATGGAGAGTAGCAGATGGATTTAGAAAGAGGTAGATTTTTTTTTTTTTGAGAAAATCTCAAATAGAGATGAAATAGACAGGGTTTGCTTATGAACTGGACTTTGAGGAGTAAGGGAAAGGTGGGAGTCAAGGGTAGCCTTAGGCTAAGTAACTGGGCAAGTAGTGGTAATAGTTACTCATGGGGAAGGCTGGGGGAGGTAAGAGTTCTATGGTTGAACATGTTAAGTTTGAGATGTTTATGACGGTCACATGGAATCATCGGAAAGGACACCCAAGGCTCAGACTTCAAGGAGTAAACTACAGATGCATAGGGAAGCAGACCAGAGATGGTTCTTCTAAGAGTAAAAGAAAGTCCAGAAAGAGGGGGAAAGAAGATGTATTTGTGGTTGGCCCTCCTCCTCCAGTTGGAAATGGACCTGCATATTCAAAGTCCCTTCTCTCCTTTCCTCTTCTAGGTCCATCTCTCCCCCACACGCAGAATAGGTTAGACAGCTCAGTTAAAAACTAGACGCACTCACCCCAAAACTTTTCCCCCAAACTCGTTGAGATTCCTAACATTTTGTGATTTTTTTTTTAGATGTGAAAAGCAATCCTCCTTGGGAGAATTAGATTTTAATCAGGGGTCAAAGAGAGGATAGTATTAGTCACTGAACTATTTTTGAGTATATATTTGATTTACACTGATACATAGTTAAGATCCTGGCACTGAGGGAATTATATTTTTTATTAAGTGTAAGGATGGGTAAGAATAGAGAAAATCATAGGAGGGACAAAATATCATTTTAATTTGTAAACTATGATTCTAGAAAGAATTGCTTTAGAAAACTCTGGGAAGATCTGGGTATACAGCAATATTTTTCCCCATTCAATTTGTTTGTGAAACCCACCAGGAGTAGCTTTTTGAGAGGACAAACTATCTCTTACATATTTTTATCCTCAGAGCCTAAATCAGTACATGATATAGGTCTATTGAGTAAATGTCATGCAGATAATTTAAAGACAGTGTGAGCTTTTAAACTTTACTCCATAGTTAACTTGAAAAGCAAGAATATGCCATTTTTTCATCTCTCTCAAAAAGAATGTAAAAACTCAATTGAATTACTCTTATGTAGAATCATATATTCCCCTGAGAATCACCAAATTAATGAAAAAGAATTTAAATATTGCCATGTATCTACTGTACAGTATAATAAAAACATTGGTTCTTAGAAAACATAACAATAGCTTTCACATTGTTTTTTTTTTAACATCTTTATTGGTGTATAATTGCTTTACAATGAATGGTGTGTTAGTTTCTGCTGTATAACGAAGTGAATCATCTATACGTATACATATATCCCCATATCTCCTCCCTCTTGCGTCTCCCTCCCACCCTCCCTATCCCACCCCTCTAGGTGGTCACAAAGCACTGATATTAAGTTTTTATTCTTCATAAAGACACGAACTATAGAAGTGATTACAGCTGTCAGAACATATAAATCTAACTGCTATATTTATATTTGGATGCCATGATTGTGTGGGCACACAAAGATCTACATGACATTACACTGAAAAGACGGGATGGGAAGGAAAATGAAGTATTTGTATTCACTACTCTGTTCTTTTCTAATTAGCTCTCATTCTTCTAAAAAAAAATACCCTGCAGTTTTAAAGGAGAGTAAATTGTAAATATCAGCGGTACTTAAATTGGGCAATGGGCAATGGATTCCAGTCTTTATAACCAGGATAATTAATCATGATAAAATCCAATATACACATATTCAGGACACCAGAAGCAGACTTTCTCTGTTTTCTAATAACATTGCAAAGTAGAATAAATGCAGATTTTTCTGGAAAAAAAAACTTTCTTCTGGAAAGAAGTCTACAGAACCTATGATGCTTATATTCCTTTCCCTACATTATAAAACTTAATTTTTAAAAAAATTATTTATTTTTGGCTGCGTTGGGTCTTCATTGCTGCTCGCGGGCTTTCTCTAGTTGCGGCAAGTGGGGGCTGCTTTTCGTTGCGGTGCACGGACTTCTCATTACGGTGGCTTCTCTTGTTGCGGAGCACGGGCTCTAGGCGTGCGGGCTTCAGTAGTTGTGGCTCGTGGGCTCTAGAGTGCAGGCTCAGTAGTGGTGGCGCACAGGCTTAATTGCTCCACGGCATGTGGGATCTTCCCGGACCAGGGCTGGAACCCGTGTCCCCTGCAATGGCAGGCAGATTCTTAACCACTGTGCCACCAGGGAAGTCCCTAAAACTTATTTTTTAGAATGAAAAAGATAAAGCCTTGCAGTAAACCAGCTCTGCACATTCAAGTGGTAATTTATCAAGCTAATCTGGTCCCAGATTATCACATGGCAAGTAGTCAATGGTCTCCCAGCTCATAAAAACACTTCATTATAGTTAATGTGAGAATGTTGCTGGGGAGACTTTCATTGTATTTCTGAGGATACAATGTTTCCCTGATCTAGTTTTGCTTCTGCAGAGCAACTATTTTATTTTTATGCGGTAATTACAGTGATCATAACTCCTTTTCTACATTGTCTTTTAGGAAGCTGATTGCTAGATTTTCGGATCAGAACCAACAAACATATAGGACCTTACAGCATGTATTTTATGTGCTGACTTCACTCTTAACTCTCAGATAAAAGTTGAAGAGGCTGGAATATTAAGATACAGGGAGTTATTTCTACTTAGTGTGTTCACAGTTGTTAACTTACGGTGGTAGCTTCAATAGAAGCAGCCTAATAACCAGGTGATATATTGATACAATAGTAGTTGAGTTTATGGCTCTTTAGCCAGATTAGCTGTCTTTCGATCCTAGCTTTGCAGCTTGGTAGCTGCCTTAGTCTGTTCAGGCTGCTATAACAGAATACCATAGATGGGCTGGTTTATAGACAACAGAAACTTATTTCTCACAGTTCTGGAGGCTGGGAAGTTCAAGATCAAGGTACTGGCAGATTCAGTGTCTGGTGACGGCCTGCTTCCTGGTTCATAGCTGGTGATCTACTAGCTGTGTTCTTTCATGGTGGAAGGGGCAAGGGAGCTCTCTGAGGTCCCTTTTTTTTTTTTCCTCGGTACGCGGGCCTCTCACTGTTGTGGCCTCTCCCATTGCGGAGCACAGGCTCCGGACGCACAGGCTCAGCGGCCATGGCTCACGGGCCCAGCCGCTCCGCAGCATGTGGGATCTTCCCGGACCGGGGCACGAACCCGTGTCCCTGCATAGGCAGGCGGACTCTCAACCACTGCGCCACCAGGGAAGCCCTCTGAGGTCCTTTTTATAAGGGTCCTGATCTCATTCATGAGGGCTCCACCCTCATGACCTAATCACCGCTCAAAGCTCCAGCCTCCTAATACCATCACTTTGGGGGCTTTAGTTCAACACTGGGACTTTGAAGGGACACATTCAGTCTATAGCAGTAGCTATGTGACAAGTTATTTTACATGTCCCAGTCTCCTCATCTTTGAAATGGGAATAGTTTCCTCAACTATTCTGGGGATTAAAAGTGTTACTACTAAGAATACTCAGTAGTTTTATGGACACTACTAAGAATATTCTTGGCATGTTAGTTATTATAATTATTTCTGTAATAATAAATGGCCAATGATGGCAAGTCACTTCACATGGTTCAATCAGTTGAACATTATCTGAGAGCCCATAGTATAACGAGCACTGTGTTGGGTCCTAGAAATACAAAGGCAAATAAGATCTGGCCCTTGTCTTAGCTCACAATCCTCCTAACGAAAGTTTTTGGAAAATAGCCCTTAGGGATTGTGGAACAGAGTCATTGGCTGAAGGGGGGACATTTAAATGATGCTATCCAGCAGTCACCTTATAAGGACTACCCACAGATAAACATCGTTACAACTGTTATGAGTGACCTGAGACAAGGGTTCTAGGAGCAAAGCAGAGGTAGGAAGGCAGGAAGGGGCTGTACGGTTCTGGGCATTTGTAGAAGGTTTCCCTGAGAATGTCGTTTTTAAGCTGAGACCTGAAGAATTAACCAGTAGTTACACAAAGGAAGGAATGTTCCAGACAGAAGTTAACAAGGAGTTCAAAGCTGCTGAGTCAGGATGGAGCTTGTCAATCGCTTTCAGGTGCCAAGAACTGAAGGAAGGAAAGTAGAGCACAGTAAGCCAGTAAGAAAGTGGCCTGAGATGGTAACTGTCAGATCTGCAGAGAGGCCTTTGCAGATCATCCCCAACTAACACAGCCCCCCTCGCACTGTCCTTCTCTTCCCATTACCCTATTGCAGTTTCATTCTTGCAGTTCTCTTAAATTATCTTTATTTATGTGATTATTTTTTACTGTATGTTTTCCCCCACTTGAATGTAGGTTCAATTAAAGATGTATCTTGTCCGTCTTCCTCATCTCTGTAACTTCAGCACTAGGAGAAACTGCGAAACAGGTTATTGTGGTGGAGATCAGTGCAATGGCAGTAGGAGAGGACAGAAAATGATACATTTGAGAAATAGCAAAAAGGTAGGATTCCCAGGCTTGGGTCTTTGTTATGAGAGAATCCTAGATTTGGAGGTGAACAACCACGAACAGCATACCGCCTTTTCACCAGGAGGAAGTGGCCGTTGTGTGTGTTGGCTGTTCATTTGGCTGAGTCTGGTAGGGATTCATAGGTTCTTTTTAAGTCAGATTAAGTCTGAGGTGCGTGTGCCATCCAGAAGGTACTGTCAGGTAAGAACGTGGTTAGAGAGGGGTTCAGTCAGGAAATGGAGATTTGCAGGCCCAGAGCACAGAGGAGGAACTGAATCCATGGAAACAGGTAAGGGCTAGAAGTGAGAAGTGTCAGTGTGAGAATAGAAGGGGCACAGACCATGTCTCTGAGGATCTCAGGAAGGGGAGGAAAGGCCCGCGGAGCCAAGTGGGGTTGGGTGGAGGGAAGAAACCCGGAGAATGTGGGTCAAGGAGCCACAGGAAGAGCGTGCTTTGAGAGAAGGAGGTGGTCTTCCACACGTGGCTTTGGATTGGTTTCCAAGACAACAGTCTTCCTGCCTGGTGCATCTAATTAGCAGATATTCAGGTTTCATTTTCTCATACTCATATGTCCAAGGAGTCACACTGAGGAGAGATGGTTGCTTAAAATAGAGTCAGGGTTCCAACAGCACGGTGGACAATGGGACTTCAGCAAGGTGGTCCAGAGGGATGGGCTGGCTTAGAGTGAGACTGCCTCAAAGGACAGAGGTGACAGCGGGTGGAAAGAAGGTGATATTCTGAGTCACAGAGGGAGTGAGTCGTGTGTTGTGAATACATCGTGAACGTGTTGGCGTAGGAACTGCTGCTTTATTTTGAAGTTACTAGCGCTAGAGTTCCAAACTTCCCAGGGCCTGTGCTTGCTGTCCGTGGAGGGGCAGAGACGATGGAGGAGAAAGAGAGTTGAAGTTGGTGATGGGAGTCAGGAGAGGATGAGGAAAATAGACTTTTCAGGCTCAACGCTCAGGTACGGATCACAGGCAGCAGAAGGCTGGCTGCACAGATGATGTTTGCATAGGTCTATTGTCATTGAAAACAGTCATCGGGTTCATTTGGAAGTTAAATATCTGATTTAATCTCTTTGGTCATGTTATTATAGATCCAGGTTGTTAAAAAATGCACACACACTCTATGAGTTATATTCTTCCAGGAAGGGTGTAGCTTGAGACTGTGCCTTTGAAAGCTGTATTATATCTTCCAGGACTGTATGTATTTGAGGGCAACCAGAAATTTCTGACATAATTGCAGAGCTCATGAGATTTAAATCTACACTTTACAAAGAGCTGGACACTCAGCACAGCACTAGAATAAATTGAAGGCATACATCTCTTTGCTCAGTAGAGGTCATTCTGATCAGTAGAAATCACACTTAAGATGCAGGAGGACTGACATGGCCCGCCTGAGCTGAGGTGTTGGCAGCAGCCATTCCGCACTAGTAACTCCGGTCAGAAGAGCTGGGTGCAAGGCCTCTGCACGTGGCCCCCTGTGAGCAAGTGAAACCTGACTAAGCACAAAGGGGGAAAAAAAAAAGCCATCATAGAGCTGTGACTATTTTCAAGGCTAATCTTTTTCTCTGTGGAACACTGCCTTTGGGGCAAAACAAGGAAGAAGCAGGTGATTCTAATATGCAGCGCAGGACAGCCACTGCAGGCCAGCTTCTCCAACTCCGAAGGCATGCCAGTCATGTGGCTGACAAGGTCTTGATGATCCGGCTGGGTGTCAGGCCTGAGCCTCTGAGGTGGGAGAGCCGAGTTCAGGACATTGGTCCACCAGAGACCTCCTGGCCCCATGTATTATCAATCAGCGAGAGCTCTCCCAGAGATCTCCGTCTCAACGCTAAGACCCAGCTCCACTCAACAACCAGCAAGCTACAGTGATGGACACCCTATGCCAAACAACTAGCAAGACAGGAACACAACCCCACCCATTAGCAGAGAGGCTGCCTAAAATCATACTAAGTTCACAGACACCCCAAACACACCACCGGACACAGTGCTGCCCAAGAGAAAGACAAGATCCAGCCTCATCCACCAGAACACAGGCACCAGTCCCCTCTGCCAGGAAGCCTACACAACCCACTGAACCAACCTTACCTACTGGGGGCAGACACCAAAAACAACGGGAACTACGAACCTGCAGCCTGCGAAAAGGAGACCCCAAACACAGTAAGGTAGGGAAAATTAGAAGACAGAGAAACACACAGCAGATGAAGGAGCAAGGTAAAAACCCACCAGACCAAACAAATGAAGAGGAAATAGGCAGTCTACCTGAAAAAGAATTCAGAGTAATGATAATAAAGTTATCCAAAATGGACAAATTTATAGAAAAGCACAACCTTCTAAGACTGAACCAGGATGAAATAGAAAATATACACAGACCAATCACAAGCACTGAAATTGAAACTGTGAATAAAAACCTTCCAACAAACAAAAGCCCAGCACCAGATGGCTTCACAGGCGAATTCTATCAAACATTTAGAGAAGAGCTAACACCTATCCTTCTCAAACTCTTCCAAAATATAGCAGAGTGAGGAACACTCCCAAACTCATTCTATGAGGCCACCATTACCCTAATTCCAAAACCAGACAAAGGTGTTACCAAAAAAGAAAACTACAGGCCAATATCCCTGATGAACATAGATGCAAAAATCCTCAACAGAATACTAGCAAACAGAATCCAGCAGCACATTAAAAGGATCATACACCATGATCAAGTGGGGTTTATCCCAGGGATGCAAGGATTCTTCAATATATGCAAATCAATCAACGTGATACACCGTACTAACAAAGTGAAGGAGAAAAACCATATGATCATCTCAATAAATGCAGAAAAAGCTTTCAACAAAATTCAACACCCATTTATGATAAAAACTCTCTGGAAAGTAGGCATAGAGGGAACTTACCTCAACATAATAGAGGCCATATATGACAAACCCACAGCCAACATCATTCTCAATGGTGAAAAACTGAAACCATTTCCACTAAAATCAGGAACAAGACAAAGTTGCCCACTCTCACCACAATTATTCAACATAGTTTTGGAAGTTCTAGCCACATCAATCAGAGAAGAAAAAGAAATAAAAGGAATCCAAATCGGAAAAGAAGAAGTAAAACTGACACTGTGTGCAGATGATATGATACTATACATAGAGAATCCTAAAGATGCTACCAGAAAAATACTAGAGCTAATCAATGAAATTGGTAAAGTAGCAGGATACAAAATTAATGCACAGAAATCTCTTGCATTCCTATGAAAAATCTGAAAGAGAAATTAAGGAAACACTCCCATTTACCATTGCAACAAAAAGAATAAAATGCCTAGGAATAAACCTACCTAAGGAGACAAAAGACCTGTATGCAGAAAACTATAAGACACTGATTAAAGAAATTAAAGATGATACAAACAGATGGAGAGATATAACATGTTCTTGGATTGGAAGAATCAACATTGTGAAAATGACTCTACTACTGAAAGCAATCTACAGATTTAGTGCAATCCTTATTTAAGTACCAATGGCATTTTTCACAGAACTAGAACAAAAAATTTCACAATTTGTATGGAAACACAAAAGACCCCGAAGAGCCAAAGCACTCTTGAGAACGAAAAACAGAGCTGGAGGAATCAGGCTCCCTGACTTCAGACTATACTACAAAGCTACAGTAATCACGACAGTATGGTACTGGCACAAAAACAGAAAGATCAATGGAACAGGATACAAAGCCCAGACATAAACCCACGCACATATGATCACCTTACTTTTAATAAAGGAGGCAGGAATGTACAGTGGAGAAAGAACAGCCTCTTCAGTAAGTGGTGCTGGGAAAACTGGACAGGTACATGTACAACTATGAGATTAGATCACTACCTAACACCGTACACAAAAATAAGCGCAAAATGGATTAAAGGCCTAAATGTAAGGCCAGAGACTATCAAACTCTTAGAGGAAAACATAGGCAGAACACTATGACATAAATCACAGCAAGATCCTTTTTGACCCTCCTCCTAGAGAAATGGAAATAAAAACAAAAATAAACAAATGGGACCTAATGAAGCTTAAAAGCTTTTGCACAGCAAAGAAAACCATAGACAAGATGAAAAGACAATCCTCAGAATGGGAGAAAATATTTGCCAATGAAGCAACTGACAAAGAATTAATCTGCAGAATATACAAGCAGCTCATGCAGCTCAATATCAAAAAAACAAACAATCCAATCCAAAACTGGGTAGAAGACCTAAATAGACATTTCTCCAAAGAAGATATACAGACTGCCAACAAACACATGAAAGGATGCTCAACATCACTAATCATTAGAGAAATGCAAATCAAAACTACAATGAGGTATCACCTCACACTGGTGAGAATGGGCATCATTAAAAAATCCACAAACAGGGCTTCCCTGGTGGCACAGTGGTTGAGAGTCCGCCTGCCGATGCAGGGGACGCGGGTTCGTGCCGCGGTCTGGGAAGATCCCATATGCCGCGGAGCGGCTGGGCCCGTGAGCCATGGCCGCTGAGCCTGTGCGTCCGGAGCCTGTGCTCCGCAAGGGGAGAGGCCGCAACGGTGAGAGGCCCGCGTACTGGGAAAAAAAAAAAAGAAAAAAAAAATCCACAAACAATAAATGCTGGAGAGGGTGTGGAGAAAAGGGAACCCTCTCACCCTGTTGGTGGGAATGTAAATTGATATAGCCATTATGGGGAACAGTATGGAGGTTCCTAAAAAAAGTAAAAATAGACCTACTATATGACCCAGAAATCCCACTTCTGGGCATATACCCTGAGAAAACCATAATTCAAAAAGAGTCATGTACCCCAGTGTTCATTGCAGCTCTGTTTACAATAGCCAGGACATGGAAGCAAGTTAAGTGTCCATCGACAGATGAATGGATAAAGATGTGGCACATATATATAATGGAATATTACTCAGTCATAAAAAGAAATGAAATTGAGTTATTTGTAGTGAGGTGGATGGACCTAGAGTCTGTCATACAGAGTGAAGTAAGTCAGAAAGAGAAAAACAAATACCGTTGGCTAACACATATATATGGAATCTGAAAAAAAAAAAGTTCTGAAGAACCTAGGGGCAGGACAGGAATAAAGATGCAGACATAGAGAATGGACTTGAGGATACGGGGAAGGGTAAAGGTAAGCTGGGACGAAGTGAGAGAGTGGCATGAACATATATACACTACCAAATGTAAAATAGATAGCTAGTGGGAAGCAGCCGCAAAGCACAGGGAGATCAGCTCAGTGCTTTGTGACCACCTAGAGGGGTGGGATAGGGAGGGTGGGAGGAAGACACAAGAGGGAGGGGATATGGGGATATATGTACATGTATAGCTGATTCATTTTGTTATATAGCAGCAACTAACACAACAATGTAAAGCAATTATACTCCAATAAAGGTGTTAGAAAAAAAAGATGCAGGAGGAGACCCAGAGGGTCCCTTTGTTGGCATATTTCACATGTAAGTTGACACCATTGGATGTGGTGTAAGTTGACACCTCTTTTGAAAAGAAAATCAATTCATTCCAAGGTATTACCAGAGTGTCACTCCAGAAAGTGAATTTCCATATGAATCATCACCTATGGCTCACTTTTCCCCATGTTTTGACATTTTACACCTTCATTTATCTGCCCATTCACTCACACATGGGTCAAACAACACTGTGGCGGAGAACAAAACAGATGCCATCTGTCTTCAGAGACTTCACACTCTAAACAGAAAGAGAACAAGAAACAAGCAATTACAATGCAATGTGTTCAGGTAAGCGCAGGTTTCCTGGGATTCTGAACCGGATTTGGGTGAAGTTTCGTGTGAGACCTGAAGGGTTAACTGGGTGTATGTAGGAGAGTGTCCTTTTTTTTTTTTTTAGAAAAAACACATAATGTTCAGGGCATCATGTCTGCATATTACACTCAAATAATTCAGGCAGAAAAGCATATAAAGATGGAGATGAGAGAGAGAGAGGGAGGGAAGGAGGGAGGGAGGGAGAGAAATGTAACTTAATGTTAACAACTGCAGAACTTGGGAGTTCTTTTTACTGTTCTTGCAAAGTGTCTGTAGGGTTAAAATTATTTCAAAATAAAAAACATTTTTCATGAAGAAAATAAGGAGCTACAAGTTCAACAGCATTATCTGTTTCAATATTACTTCATACTTTTTCAAGCATTCTGCTACCCTAAAGGTATATTTCAATGTTACTGCACACTTACCAAGCATGATACTATTCTACCCTGAAGGTAAAATTACATTTCATCTTATTTTCTTTCATCATACATTTGGTCTAGCGCTTCATTTGAAAAAACTTATTAGGAAAAAATACACATTTTAATGTATGACTAAAACATAAAACTTGCAGAATTAATTTCTGAAAAATTTTTAAGTAAAAAAAATGTTTTAAGTAAAAAAAAAAAAGAAATGTTACTTCATTGCTTTTTTTTCATTATTGTGCTCAATGGAAGTGACAAGTCAATTTTCTCGCTGTTTCTTTCCTGGCTAGGTTTCATATGTCAAAGCTATTGACATTTGGATGGCAGTGTGTCTCCTTTTCGTGTTTTCAGCACTACTGGAATATGCAGCTGTCAATTTTGTATCGAGACAACATAAAGAACTTCTGAGATTTCGACGAAAGAGAAAGAATAGGGTAGGCGATTAAATGCATTAAGTTCTCTGGGATACAATTCTCCCTGGAAAGTGAATTTGGCATATTTAATAGGGAGGTACAGAGAGGAAATGGGGACAGGGGCTAAATGAACTGATGTTCCTTTGGTTTTGGCCAGCTGAAACTTACATTGTCAAAAATAGCCTCAGGGAGAAAATGGTAACATCGAACTATACACAGCAGATCTGGTGACATGAGAGTTTTATCAACTTCTTTCTAATGTATGTCCTGGAACGACACCATTATTTGTTTCCACTAACAAAATCTATCATTTCTTATTGGCAAGGTTGCAGTGTTTCTGATGGTTTTACTTGACATAAGTCAACAAATATAGCTATTAAAGTTGTACCTTTTTTCGAACTAATTCCTTTGTTTCCATCAAATATCACCTATTTATTAATACTATGATGTTGATGTAAAACTCTGTGGTCTCCTTTTTATGTACACTTTTATGTTTTTAAGACATTTCTTCTGAATCCCCACTCGAAACACAATAAGGTGTATTTTTGCCTTGCTATCACTTGATAAGTCAAACCGAGAAGAAATTTTATTTAGAGCATCTTTGGGAGACCACATGAAATTGTAGAAGTAATCTCCTAATTGGATTTGTAAGTACAGGATGGCAGTTGTTCACCTCTATTAAGACTTGTAATGTCATCTTTCTTTATATTTACATAATTTCAATTAGCCCCTTTCCTTTTCTGCAAGGGAGAGTCTCTATCAACCAGCATATCTTTGAGTTTACTTTTAATGTGAATGTGCCAACTGACATTTTGAAAGCAAATGGTCTCTTAATCAAGAGAAATATCAAAGTTGTATATTACAGGAGAAATTGTGGCCAGAATCCAAAATACTGTAATATTTAAGTCAAAACATTCTCAACTCTTAAAAGTAATAGTCTGGTTTATATGTAGTGTGCATTTTTAAGGATTTAATTTTTTAAGGAATTTCTTATGGTTTCTGAATGACTGACTGTGATTTATATATTTTATAAGTTTTTTTAAGAAGCTCTAAGCCATGATCTCCCAGTGCTAAGCCTACTCAGTATTAAACATATTCTAAGGCAGTAACTTATCCAATCATGTCTAATTGACTCCCCAGAATCATCACCTGCTCCAATAAATACCCCAATTCACTGTAGCATGGAAGGAGTTTCAGCATTGCAATACTCTGGGTAACACGGTGGACAGAAGAAACAATGCCAGGGCTTGCATTTGATCAAATTTTTATAAATATTAAAGCACATCATTTATACATTAACATATATTTTCATGGAGAGATTAACTTTTCTTTATCTCCTGCCCCCCACCTCTCCCAGTCTGCTGGTTTCCTTATACTTTTCTCACTCTGCCCAACCCTCCCTCTCTCTCTTTCCTCCTTCTCTTTCCCTCCCTTACTGCCTATTTGCTCCTCTCTTTCATATGATACCTGGCACAGGCTGAAGCACTGTCATAGAACAAAGCATTCTGTATCACAGGGTGAAGCTGTTGTCTTTTTTTCCCATTAATGACTGATTAAGACTATTTTTTCCTTCTAACATGAATCAGAAGTAAAGCAACACTTATTTCCCCCTCTAATTTTCGTTCACTTTTTTACATTTATTTTTCATTTCTGTACCTTTTTTCTCCTTCCTACATGTAGGATGTATCAGCCACGTGCTGCAAACACCAGAAATGGGAAGTCGTTCACATGTGGTGTCCAAAGGGAGGTCTGAGAGCTCACACATTTTCTGCACCCATCACACAGCCAGCAGTCAGAGTAGCTAATGGATAACATAACAGGCTACAAGTTTAGATACTCAATTCTGATTTCTCCTTAAAAAAAAAAAAAAAATCCTTACCAAAGCAGCTCTTTATCCAATTTTACCACCTGCAAGTGTATTGGGATAAAAATATTTGACACCCCTTATTCTTTGGCTCACAGAAAGACAGCAAGATTAATGTTTCTAGTGATTGGCACTCTAGAAAAGTATCAAAATGCAAAAATAGTTACACCTGATTATTTTCTAATCACTATTTGAAATATTCAGGGAGCAAATATTGTAATTAACGTTTAGTGCAGGAAAAAAAATCCAGTGTTTTTTTTTTTTTAAGTTCACTTCATACTTTGGGGGGTGGATACCTTGCATATGTGAAAATCTATTAATTGATACATATGTATGTTAAGATGATCTATGCAATTAAAACCAATTGTGCAATTATATTTAATCATCTATGACTTTAATCATCTATCTCTGGTTTCTCAATCCTTTTTGGTCCACTTTACCTTCCCACAGACAGAAGCTTTTGCATTGGAGAAGTTTTACCGTTTCTCAGACACGGTAAATTCACTTTCTTAACTCTAAGTAGAGGAATGTGGTCATTGGTAGAAATGCAGACAGCATACTGTGCACTCAGGCAGTGTTTGGTGGGGAAACACAGCCCCTTGCACACTTAGAGCTGAACAACCACCAACCCCCTTCAGCTAAGGATACTCTCTTTTTCTAACAATTCCCTTTGTCTTCCCTCGCTCAATCAAAAGATATTGAAATATTGTCTTTCATCCTATTAACCAAACTGGTCAAAATGATTTTAAAATATATATTAAACAGAAATATCACATGTATCTTATAATAGTCTCCATAGAAGAAATAATCATATGCCTTGACAAAATTAGTTTCAAAATAAATGGGAAATTTATTTATATAAATAAGTTCTGAAAACAGCCCCTCTTGCCAGAAAATAGAGACCTAAAAATAAGGCAAAAATAAAATGCTTTGTCCGGCCTGTGTATCTTAAGCATCCTTTCTTAATGTTAAAACATGTTGAGATTCTTTAGAGTAAATGAATGATTTTGGTTTTGATAGCATCCTCGGAAGTGTTCGATTAAAAAGAGGTCACAAGGACACATGTCCAATTATAATGGCTGAATATTTAGAAATGTAATCTACAGTAGAGCATATCAGTAGCTTGACTTGGAGGTCCATAATATAGCACTCAGTGATTAAATTTTAAACATACCAAAAGCCAAGAATTTAGCTTGGGAAATCATATACAAACAGTCCAGTCTACTAAATTAAAATTTCTGGGATACAGTGTATTTTAAAATACCTCCCCAGGGACTTCCCTGGAGGTCCGTTCAGTGGTTAAGACTGCGCCTTCCAATGCAGGGGGTGCGGGTTTGAGCCCTGGTCAGGGACCTAAGATCCCCCATGCCTCATGGCCAAAAAAAACAAAACATAAGACAGAAGCAATATTGTAACAAATTCAATAAAGACTTTCGAAAAAAAAAAAAAAGCTCCATATCAAAAAAAACAAAACAGAAAAACCTCCCCAGAAGATTCTACTACACACCTTAGTTAAATAATCACTGAACTATTTTTCTTTTCTACTAAAATTGCATAGTTGTTCCCAATATAGCTAGCTACTTCTTCAGTTTTCATCCCTGGTGGAAAAAAAATTCACATGATCCAATTACTTTTACTTGATTATCCTAACGGTAATTTTTAAAAAATTAATTGCCTTGAATTTGCACAATAGCCCATAGTAGCCTCTTTGGGAAAGGTACATATTTAAATTTTCGGTAACTAAACAGTTCATACATATAGTAGCATTAGTATAAAATACATGTATTCAATTAAATATTGCCTTACAAAACAATGCAAAAAGAGCTCTGATGAAAAAAATCAGATTTCCTTCACCAACAGTCAATAAATACTTATTTTTTAAAAAAGAAACAGTATGGTTTTTTACAATATCGTTTAAAATGCAAACACACTCTAAAATACAATAAATGCAAATACATTGATTAGAAATCCGTGCACGCCATTTAGTTTTATAATATTCTAATCATCATGCAAATTTGGGGTTGATCATTTTCACTCTTTGAAAACGATTTTTGTCAACCTAATAGCCTTCTGGGCTGAATGAATTCCTCATTTTTTTTTTTTAAACTATGCACTTTGCTTAGAAACAATCTGAGCAATCAAAATCTTTAAATCAATATAATGAAAAGGAGGCTCAAGGTGGATGCCATGCCCTTTGTCATGAGTACTGACTTGCATGAGTTCTTCTTAGTACTTTAGTTTGGCAAAAGGGGCAATAACTAAAATCACCCCCTTAGAGAAAGCTTGATCACAACAGAGGGCTGTACACTGATGTACATGGTATTCCAAGGAAAGTTTTAAGTTGGTTCAGCATTGGCTTAGGCATTGCATACAATCTTTTACACCTTTCTTTTTCCTCTATGAAAGTACCAGGGAACCTTTTATATGCTGTGAAAGGATGCACATTCACTCTTGTATCCAAATTTCCCCACCCCACACTGTCGTAGCCTGCTGCGTGCTGATCACCCACCGCTGCACCTTGTCATAAATGCTTATCCCCGGGGCTGTGTGTGTGTGGGTGCATGCATGATATGAAAGTATTTTGGTTGGAAGTTGCTCTTCCCGTGTATGATATCATTACTTGAGTCCTGGAGGGTTATAAAGTCTTCAAAATATTTCCGAACATATGTTATTTGTTGAGCAATATGGATGATATGGGATTGCTTTAATGCATTTCATGCAGCTTCTGCACTGCAGTAGAATACTGCAATGGTTTGCTGAGTGAAAACACATACACACGGTGTTCTAGTACCTCTATCTTCCTACTTATTACTGTACATTAATTATTATTTGTGTACACAAATGAAATGAGAATGGACCACTAGTTCTAGATTCAAAAAATAATTACCAAGTTTGTATTTTGTTAGGCGTGATAGTTATCTTTTTTAAATAATTGACTGCATTTTGACTATCAGTACAAAAACTTCCATTTATATATGTATTTATATCCTATCTTATTTCAAAAATAACTCAAGGTAACGTTTAAGAATAACAAATAATTGATTTTTCTGCCTTGAACCTTTTGTCAGCTCTACAGTCTTAGGACAATTGCAAATATATACGTGTACTATTTTGGTTGAAGGGATGAGGCTCCATGCTTGGAAGCAACATGGTACCCATATACACTAAATTATTCAATAAAGTTTCCATTTGAGGTCAGTTTATGCTATATTCTAGAGTAGAAGATATTCTTTCAGTAGGTAAGTACTTCCTACAAATTTCTTTGATACATACCTGAGAAAAAAGTAGGTTCTCAGTAATTTCAAAGTAAATTCTATATGAGTGACTCTGATACACAGGGGTTAGAAATTTCATTTTCTCAAGTAAAACAAAAGTTGTAAGAATTTAATTATTTCCTGCCAACAAATATTTTGAGTTTATGTTAAACACAACTATTTCTTAGAACTATATCCCCTCTGAAATATCTCTTTAGGAAAATAATATTCAATAAAGTAATATAATCTCTACTTAATTTAGTGACACTTTAGTGACTTCCATCACAAAGTTAACTAAAAAAGATACACTGCTTTTTATATATGCTGTCCACTGTAATATAGTGTCTTATTTTGCCCCATAATTATGAGTTGGCAGTGAAAGAATCTAGCACATTAAATAGAAGTACAGATTTTAAAAAATACTTCATTGACTTCTCAGCAATTCCCCAAAATATATGTATTACATTTTCATAATATTTCATCTAAAATATTCATCTTTTTAAGCTTACATTTTACCATTCAATAATCTCCAAACCATTCTGAATCTAAATTCAATATGCCAAGCATAAACTTGGCTAATTCATAATTAATTCATGTCATCTATAAGAAATGCAAGGTTCCCCTGGGATTTCAAGGAATTTTATATTGACAATAGTCTTGCAAGTCTAAAGTATTTTTAACCTCATATATAGTTATATTTTTTTAAGCCTTCCATTTTTAAGTGATATAGAAATGTATATAGTTGTCTAAACTGAGGATTTTATTTTAAGCTGATACTTATTTCAGAAAAATAACTTTTAATTCATTCACATACTTCGTCTTACCTTAGAATTTTCTAAGTGATGTTGATTTTTTCTCAACAAAACCAAGCCATTGTTTTGTTTATTAATAATTTTTTCAAAATCTACACACTTTGAAATCATATAAATGGGAATTAATAGCAATTCACTTTTCCTTCCTTTGTCATTTTCCTACTTGACAATGAAAAGTTACAGAAAGTTATTTAAACAAAAAAACCTTTGGGATAATTTACTTAGCATCTTGATTGTATAAAGAACATCTCAAAGGTATCCAGTAGGGAAAAAACATTAGGATGAAAGTAACATATTTAGTGCTGTTGTATCTCAGAGCAATTCACATAATTAATCATCACTCACGCTGTTTTATATAATTAATGTTTTGTTACTGCTCACTAGCAATCTTCATGCTTTCACCAAGCCTGCAAACAATATTTTTTGTTATTGTTATTTTTGAAGACTAAGAGGATAGGAAATTAATTCTTGTTTCATATATATGTTAGTTTATTATGTTTGATGATAAAGATGAAGCAATTCAACTGAATGACTATATTTACCCTTGGGCTTTCTTTCTGTAATAATTCTAGTTATAATATGCATGTTACATGAGTTAGTCTTTGGCATAATTCTCTAATTAAAGTGAAAAGCACTTAGAATGTTTCACAATATGGTATTGTTGCTTAATTACTGAAACATTTTTCTCACTTCCATATTTAGTGAAAACAGGTCCTCCTGTAGAAAGAATTATACACTAACAAAATGGCTTTTTATATTTTTTATTGCCTACCCTTCTAACTTGCTTGAAGCATAAGAGGATTGACTTGTGGGTAAATGAAGCTGTTTCTTCAATTTTACTTTTTTAATCAGCCACGTTCTTTGGTTCATTTTAATTCATTCTATTTAATCTTTATTATTATGTCTGTATTTTGAGTTGCAAAGTGGCTTAATTTTATGAACGTTGAGCACTGGCTAACGTATAGTGCCTGAGTCAAAAGTTTTAGATGTTTGTCTAAACCTTGCTTTTGTGGCCTTTAGTCCCTTAGAAACCCAAGCGAAAGACCTCACCAGAAAATTGAATTATCTCAAAAAAATATTTGAGTGTTAATTTGAATAAAGAATATCACTGCACCTCTGAACATATATAAACACGGGATAATTTTATGACTGAGTTTTACAAAACAGAGAAATTAGTTGAGTCATAAAATAATTTAATGCACCTTCTAGTATAGCAATCTATTATTAATGATGAGCTAATAGAAAAACTTCATTCATGCTTAAAATTATTATTTTAAGTGTAGCCCTTCAAAAAGATCCCCAAAGTCAAGTCATTTTAAAAAAATCATAAGATCGTTTTGGAGTTCAGGGATCCTTGCTTCTCTCATCCTCTCTCCGGGGTAGCGACTGGAGTCTGGTCCAGTAGAGCTGAGATCCTGTTGCTGAAGAAATAAGATGACTCCATGTGCCTCATCTCATGGGCTCACCCCAAATACCTGTGCTGTTTCATGGAACATACCAACAACACTAAAGCCTCCTTGATTGCAGGAATTAGATCTGCAAGAATCCCAGCAGTTGTAGAGCAAAGCACATCCATCACAACAGTAAGACAGTGAGGCAGCCAAGTGATCCTCCTAGTTTTATGCTGTCAGTTAATTTTTAGTGAAAAGTCTACAAGTGTGAGGCCATCTGGGGAGTCAGCAATTGGTAGGCCTATTTTATACAGAACTTTAGTGCTCGCTTAGTTTCTGTAGATTTACAATATCTAATGGTAAGATTGTTTAAGCTGTATTTTTCTTTCACATTGTGTATTATGTGATGTCTATAATAATACAATTATAACAAACAAAATATTGATAATACGATAGCAACAATTATCGGGGGTTGTATGTATTTTTCTCACCCTAAAAAAATCTGCTATGTAGTGCTATCATCATCTTTTCCTAGAATAAGAAACCAAGAATCTGAGAATTAAATAACTGGAACAATCCAGACCCCGGCAATAAATGATGAAGCGATGGAATTGCTTAACTACGATAAAAACATTTGCATTTTCAATGTCAATCTTGAGTCAGATTTTAAATTTGGACCATCGAATATATTTGTGTGACTATATAAAATAGTTGAAAACTATTTCCTATAGCACAGACATTTTTAAAAAATAATGCAGATGCCCAATTTATTTTCATTTTTTAGAACAAGAATCCTTGAACATCTTGCTTTCTATTACCTTTGCCAGGAAATAAATATTTGAATGAGACATTTTAATAAGGGAAATATTTTTACTTAAAATTAAAGTTTCTATTTTTTCACCTCCAAAATTAACAGGAAAGCCACTGGCGGTACATTTGTTAGTGAAATCATATTCCAGATGCTTTTGAAAAAACAATACTGCACCAAGTCACATTATATAATGTAATTGTCCAAAGTCTATTCCTAAAGTATTCCTAGGTCTGTCATAAATTTAAAAATGAGTAGAGATACAGGTCATATAAATAGCCTTACAGATAGCCTCTCCTAGAAACAGCCTTACTTAAAAACAGGAATTATTAAAAAATAAAATAATACCTCCATACTAACACAGAAGTCACTACAGAGTATATTTTCATAAGCTACCACTTAAAATTTAAATTAGAAAGTGTTAGAGGTGTTCAAAAAATGTTATATCACCATGAATTCAGGCTAACTAGGATAGCTGCATTGTGCCTCTTGGAAATTTTTGTTTCCACAAATTGTGCGTTATGATCACCTAGAGAGCTTGGAAATGCAGATTACTGGGATAACCTAAATGTTAGTGAGTACAGATCTCCGCAACTGAGATCCAGGAAACTGGATCTCAGCAGTCCCTCCCAGCGATTCTGAGACAGCTGCTGAGTGGACCACAGTGTGAGAAATATTGTCCTCGTCTGGACTGTCATTATTGCATGTACATAGAATGTGGTCATTTTACACGTTGCCAGCTTTTATGATGGACGAGTGCTGTATGAAGATGATGAAGTTTAAATTGTTCCAAGTGTCATTTTCTATTTAAACACATATCCAGAGTAAAGTGGCTTTGTCAGTATAACTCCATAGCTCTGATTACAGGTTGAGGAGACCAACTTACTTGCACGACAGAAATAAACTTTAATCTCATATGTCATTTGCTCAGCTTTACAGTAGGATAAAAAGCAGGAGAGAGAGCAGATAAAGCGTCTTCATCTAAGTGCGAGGCCTTATAGCTTCTCAAGCACACAGGACTCTTAGTTCCCTCACCTACAGAGGGCATGAATGGCTTCCTAGTCTAAAGAAACAGATACAGTATCCTAAGTAGCAACGATCCTTTCAGCTAGACAATGCAAATGCAGTCGTGGACCCAAAACCATGCTATCAGGTAATACAAAAGAAAAACCTGTGAGGTGGGACGGAGTTAAGTCACAGCCTTGCTCTCTATCCCCCGACACTTCCACTACCAGAAACCAGAAACCTCTGTAAAGGTGTTCCCCCTTACTGTCGCTCATACCCACGTGGTCTGTGCACTCATCCAGTGAACCAACCAGCCCTTCATGTCCTGGCCATCCTGTCTTTAGTAATAATGTTTTCATTGCTCCTTCCAATTTCTGTTTAAACCTCAGCTCTGTGAGATGCCCTTACTATGTTGTGTTCTTCGGCCATTTTATACACTAGCCATTTGTAAATGTGTTCCTTTCTCCAAAGGGATCTATTCCAGGGGCCCAGACTGATATAAAAGTGCCTGTTCCAAGCCATTAATAGTATTTTCAGCTATGGCTTCTGTTACAGTGTAAACAAGCCCAATATGGACCATCTATTTCTGCTAAAAATCCATTGAATACTCCAAGAGACTTGGGCAAAGACCCTAAGCATTCTATCTGCCAGCTGTGTGTTAGCTCTTGTCCTCGGGAGATTCAACCCAAAGGCGATTTTCAAGCAATTCTTTATCTTGTTAATATTCCAGACAAGCTCTGACCACATCAGTGGCTTCATTGGGCAACAGAGGGACATGTTCTGTCCATTGCTGCATGGCCTGGACACCACCATGACTACATCAAAGACCAATCCAAGACATGTGCCTTGGCGCTGTAGTCCCCTTCTGAGCTGGTAATTAGATGGGGACTACATGACCTAATTAATTCTACCCTGGGATTTCTATAAGGAATTGCATCTCCCACCTTGGAATGTTCCTTTTTTTCAAGAAGAAATTGTTTTTTCGTTTTTTTTTTAATATAAAATTTATTTATTTATTTAGTTTGGGCTGTGTTGGGTCTTGTTGCTGTGCATGGGCTTTCTCTAGTTGTGGCGACCGGGGGCTACTCTTTGTCGCGGTGCACGGGCTTCTCCTTGCGGTGGCGTCTCTTGTTATGGAGCATGGGCTCTAGGCACACAGGTTTCAGTAGTTGTGGCATGCAGGCTCAGTAGTTGTGGTTTGCGGGCTCTAGAGCGCAGGCTCAGAAGTTGTGGCGCATGGGCATATTTGCTGCCACAGCATGTGAGATCTTCCCGGACCAGGGCTTGAACCCGTGTCGCTTGCATTGGCAGGTGGATTCTTAACCACTGCACCACCAGGGAAGCCCCCTTGGGATGTTCTTAACTGCCCAATTAAGGGCTCATTTGCCTGACCATAATGCAAGGCCACTGGCCAGGACCCAGGAGTCTCTGAATATCCAGATATAAAGCTATAGCTTTGAGATCAAGAACCGGTTCTTGTGATACTGCCACATTCACTGCTTCTCAAATCAGCCCATTGTGTAGACTTACCTACTCATTCCACTGCAGGTACGCTGTGAGTCCTGACCATCCATATGAGAGTTTCCATTGGTGAACAAAGGGACCTGTTTTTCCTCAGTGGGAAGAGAAGCATGAGGTTCATACCACTCTGGGTAGCTTCCATCATGGGTCCATTGTCGAAAGGATACATTTTCATATGATGTACTTCACCCAAGTTACTCCTCTTAGCTTGTTCCTGAATATGTCATTTTCATTTTTATCAGGGAACTTGAATGGAGATGCCATTTTGACATCACGCATGACATGGTAGATATCTTAGACCTAAATAGAGTCTGGTATTCTTCAGATTCCTTTAGTCTAGGGACTGTCTCTACCAGAGCCCAAGAGAATGCCAGTAGCTGTCATTCAAATAGGTTAATCTGCTCACGGCATTAGAGCGTTTTCTGGTATAGAATCCTAGCAGCCACCTTAGGGTGCTATTATTGAGCTTTTCCCAGAAGCTCCAGTCTGCATGTTTTAGTAGCAGATACCTCTACAGTTGATGACTTTTAAGGCCTCAGAGAGGCAGCTTGGGTTATTGCCTGCCTCAGACGTCTTACAGTTGGCCCTTGTTCCCCTTTCGAATTCAGTCTGTCTTGGGACTTCCCGGGTGGTCCAGTGGTTAAAACTGCGCCTTCCAATGCAGGGGGTGTGGGTTCGATCCCTGGTCAGGGAGCTAAGATCCCACATGTCTCGCGACCAAAAACACCAAAACATAAAACAGAATCAATATTGTAACAAATTCAATAAAAACTTAAAAAATGGTCCACATCAAAAAAAAAAAAATCTTAAAAAAAAAAATTCAGCCTGTCTTTCTGTCACTCTGTACACCATGACCAACAGAAACCCAGAACGTATCTGCCAGATTTCAAATAGTGCTGCACGCTGTTTTCCTTGTCGTGGGATCCAGGAGAATAGCAGTGTGTCCTTTACTGTTTGTGAATTGTCTCGAGTGGTTTTTCCAGGATATTTCCAGAAACTTCACTGATGGCACTGGGCTCTGACTCTTGGCTGCATCTAGTGTGAATCTTAAGCTTTACCTAGTCATGTGTGCTACTACACTTTCCAAACCTTGCCTGACTTTCTCCTCCAAGAGGAAAGTTCTCATTCATCATTAACCAGCTTAGTCTGACAATGATTTGGACCAAACTGCTTCCAACCAGGTTGTGACACATGTTGGAGAAGTCAGGTTTCCTTAAGGGACAAAGAGTAAGGTGACAGTCTACCCCACATGAAGACTCACTGTGTTTGAGGGGTTTTGGGGGGTTTTTTGTGTGTGTGTGCGGTACGCGGGCCTCTCACTGTTGTGGCCTCTCCCGTTGCAGAGCACAGGCTCCGGACGCACAGGCTCAGCGGCCATGGCTCACGGGCACAGCCGCTCCGCGGCATGTGGGATCTTCCCGAACTGGGGCACAAACCTGTGTCCCCTGCATCGGCAGGCGGACCCTTAACCACTGCGCCACCAGGGAAGCCCTGTTTGAGGTTTTTTTAGATTGGGATTGAGAGGAAAGATGTAGCCAAGTGGACCAAAGCATACCAGCCTCCTCTGTCCTGAAACTCCTAGAGAGGTTTTACCATGTCCACCTCGTGGAGGCAGTTGTAGGGACTTCCTTAGTGAACCCATGTAGTCAGCAGTCAGCCTGCAAGACCTGCTTATTTTTATCATAGTCCAATCAGGACTATTCCAGAGAAAATTAATGAGGGGCTAGCACCCCTGCTGCCATCACGTCCTTAATCAGAGCTGAGTTTTCTTTACCTCCCTGGAATCTTGTGCTGTTTAATAGTTACTACAGCGGAAGGTTTAGGCAATTCTAAGGGCTCCCATTTTAGTACATCCAATTACAACTGGGCTAAGGAACAGCAGCCCAAGATTAGGCTCACGCCAGAAATGGCAAGGTCCTTCATCCACAGTCACATCCTTCCCAGTTATACATTTAGCCAGAGGTGATACTGCCTACTGGCTATGTCTTAGTCCCTTCTTTTCCTATCTGCAGTTTTCACTACAACCATGATACCTACGAATGCAGCGTCACTCTGCCTCCTTCTCTGCTCCACCAGCTTTTTAACATTGCTGTTAACTTCGCCTTCTCATTTCCCAGCAGTCTTACTTCTCGTGGTGCACTGGCTTCCACAATCCCAAAAAGCTGTGTTCACCACCCCTGGCCATTCTCCATTAACCATGGCACACAGCCTGGGACTCCACTCAGAACTGGACAAGGAGACCCTGGCCTTCGTGGGCAGGCTTCTTTGTGTCTTCGCAGATGCAGTCAATTCAGCCACCGCGTCAGCGCCTTTTGTTTGCATTCCCATTGGCACCACTGGATTAACTTCCGAGATGAGAGTGCCAGATTTAACAGGGTTCCTTAAGGGAAGCAGCTGCCGGAACTAGAACAGATTTTCTCCCCCCCCCCCCCCCCCCCCCCCCCCCCGGCTGGCGACAACGTGTCAGGAAATCTTTCATAGGAATCCTGTCAGTTTTCGCTCTTTTCACTCTGTGTCTTGAAAGCCACCTAAAGAGAGCTGATAGAGTCTTCTCTGGCCAAGTTCTTTCTTCTGAATGGCCCAGATTTTTTTTCCTTCAGTGAAACCCAGCATGTCAGCTGCAAGAGTAAACGTGTCCATGAATTGTATATACTCTCCTGCCTCTCCCTAAAGAGAGCCACCTGGGAACCCAGGCCTGGGGGACTCCCCGAATCACCGTGTCTACCAGAGTTTAGCTCAGAGCATGTGGTTTGGGGAGGCTCATTTTTTTTTCTTTTTGCATTATTATTATTTTTTTTTAATTACTGTATGGCCAGCCCAGGTTTGCTACATCCCTTAAGAGAGCTGCGTCTTCTTCAGGGCTGTTCCAGTACACAGCAGAAAGACAACAGGCGGCTTTCCTTCTCAGCATAGATTCACATCACCCAAGGCTTCACCCACTCCAAAAGCATCCTTGAATTTACGCCTGCCAGCAATTCCCAAACGGCAACATTGCAGCAAGTTAGGAGTTCGCATTCACATCAAACGTTGTTTTTCAGCTGCAGCATGCAGAAAAATGATCAGCTCTTATGTCAATTAACCTAAAGATCCTGGCAAGTGTGAACCGCCCAGATATCTGCTGGTTCTTCTCAGCAAAGCGGCCCAGCTCCTATTTACTTTGTCCCGTGTGGTGTCTACTAGCCCCATGAGGCTGTTGAGCCCTAGAAATATGGAGTCTGAATTGAGGGGTGTTATAAATGTAAGGTGCACACTGATTTCAAGGACTTACTATGCAATAAAGAACACAAAATTTCTCCTTTAATTTCTACTTGAGTCAACGTTTGAATAATATTTAGGACGTATTAAAATTAATCTTGCCTATTTCTTTTCATTTAAATGTAGCTAATGTAAAGTTTAGATTTAAAATGACACACATAGCTTTCGTTGGTGGTTCCCATTATATTTCCACTGCACTGTAGTCACTAGTTTCCAGTGTCATTTGCCTGGGGTGGCAGAGGAGTGACATCAAGACGAAGTGCGGTGTCCCTCCAAGTCCCCGCTGGACTTGTGCTTTCATCGTGAGCACCGGCTGCAAAGCTGCTTGATGTACGTGCTCTGGTTTCTCTTTCCCCCAAGTGGTTTTAGCTGCACAAAGCTAATCGGTTACTAGGAGACAAAGCCGCTTTCTCCTCAGTTTTATGACCCTGTTTCCCTTCGGTTTTATCTCACTCATCATCCATCTGCCAGTTCAACAGGGCATATGTGTGTGTCATCCGTATCCCAACAGTATGATTTATCCCCAGTATTTTCTGTGGAGCTTTTGCAACCTCAAAGCCAGGGAGGGTCAAGGTCACGTTCTCATCAGAACTCCCTCCCAGAACCTTTGGCTGCATTGGGTCTGAAAGGATCTGAAAGCCAGGTCTCCTTCCGTCACCACCACTGAGGTTTTAGGTTCAAACTGTCAATCAGACCCTCCAGACACAGTAGGCTTTAACCTAATATTGCGTTTACTTGGTCCTCTAGGAGCATGCGAGGCAGGTGACACGCCAGACACAGCATCTTCATTTCATGGGGAGGTCCAACAGCGACTCAAGAGCTTCTTCCCCCCGCCCCTCCAGGCTTCAGGCCACTGAACTGCTCCCCCAGGGCAGGTGCCACAGTAAAGGGAGAAGACTCCACATTCCTGTTTTCAAGGAAATCATGCTGGAAAAACTAGGTCTTTCTCTGCAGTTCTCAACAGCCAGGCCTGGTGTTACCCCTTTACTCACAGTTTGCTGGAAAGATCCAACTGAGAAAATATAGTTGTTCACTATGTATGTTAAATCTTAAATCTCAAATCTCTGTTTTGAGACAAGTGTGTATGTGGGAGGCTCTCTAAAGGTCTGAAAATATTCAATTCTCCAGAACAGATGGACAGTGGAGGAAGGTGGTTAAAATGTACAAACTTCCAGTTTTAAATAAGTTCTAGGGACATAATGTACAACATGATGACTTGAGTTAGCACTGCTGTAATATATCATGTATGATATAGTGGAAAGTTATGAAGAGAGTAGACCCTAAGAGTTCTCATCACAAGGAGAATTTTTTTCTTTTCTTTTTATTGTATCTATACAAGACGATGGATGTTCACTAAACCTATTATGGTAATCATTTCACAATATGTGCAAGTCAAACCATCATGCTGTATATCTTAAACTTATACGGTGATGTATCGATTATTTCCCCATAAAGATAAAGACAATAAAAAGAAAACAGTTACTTAGCCTTAACATTTCCATGGTGGCTAAAAACATTGGCAGTATAAATGAACATCCCTATTAAAGACCACTAGAAAACCAATTTCCAATTTTTGTAAGACTGCAACAGTTACATGTAATTTGGATCATCAGCTTTTATTTTAGACTTGTTTCCTCAAAATTCAATTGCTTATACATCTTACAGTTGAGATATATTCCAGTAATTATATCTTTCTGTTTTTCAGGTATAATTGCCTTATTTCCTAATTCCCCAAAAAACTGTTTTATACATTATTACATCAACTTTGATCATCCTCTCAGTTTTAGAATCCATTTAAATTTCTATTTTTCGCTTTCATATTTTGTAATATACTGTTCATTAGGCCTGTACTATCACAGACCTAAAATAAATTTTCAAGAGTTTGAGCCAGTTAATTACTTTTAACTCGTATGTTACCATCACAGAGTACTTTCATAAAAATTGAGCTGTAACAACTTTTTAAGATGTCATCTTTTAAACATTGACTTTTAGTAGCAAAAATCCAATTAATTGGCAGTTATCTACAGTTACATTCCAAACAAATGCATTAAATTATTCATTAATGAATTTCATTATAAAGGATTAAATACCATATTTTCCTATCATGAACACATTTCATTTATCATTTGTTAAAATTAATTTATTTATTTTATTTTTGGCTGCATTGGGTCTTCGTTGCTGTGCGCGGGCTTTTCTCCAGTTGTGGTGAGCAGGGGCCACTCTTCATTGTTGTGCACGGGCTTCTCACTGCGGTGGCTTCTCTTGTTGCGGAGCACAGGCTCTAGGTGCACGGGCTTCAGTAGTTGCAGCGGGCGGGCCCTAGAACGCAGGCTCAGTAGTTGTGGTGCATGGGCCCAGCTGCTTCACAGCATGTGGGGTCTCCCCAGAGCAGGGCTAGAACCCGCGTCCCCTGCATTGGCAGGTGAACTCTCAACCACTACGCCACCAGGGAAGCCCTATCATGTTTTTATTAAGTAATTTTTTCTTTAAATTTTGTTTTTTTCATATATATACACGGAGAATTCTCTTCAATTTGCAACATTTTAGAGAAAAATAACAATACTTTTAGGACCATGATAAGTTATAATTTTCTTTAACATGAAACTTCTGCCAGATTTCCTTCATAATTTCAACAAAACCAATGTACCTTATAAGTAACAGTATATGAACTAGAATATCTGGCCATCTGATAGTATGCCAAATGGGTTAGTATAAAACATCAAGTGAGAATAACAATAACCAAGCAGTGTTGTCGATCTAGATTGTATTTCCCAATGAAGTAACATGAAATTGTAGGAAACAGGCATTAAAATGTTTGCCTCCATGAAAAAGAAAAATTCAAACTATGATCATGGTATTTTCCCTTTGACATCATATATGTACACATTTAAACACATGATGTGAAAAAAATCTAGTACATGAACATATATAATATCCAAATAGATTTTTTTCTTGCTCAGTTTATTTAGATATTCTAGCAATATGTAGACAATACCAGAATATTTAATTTTTCCATTAAAACATAACACTTGAGTGTTTCATTGAATGAACACGTCTGTATGATGCAGCGGGATAAATCAATAAAACTTGAATAGGAAAGAAAAGCAACTCACCTTTATATGTTTTACCTTTTCATTATAATAATGTTATCATTTATCATGATAAAGCTTAAGTTATGGTTCTGAAATGCCTGGTATACATGCCCTATTCCATGACTAAAGTGCTTTCTTTTTTTTTTTTTAACATCTTTATTAGAGGATAATTGCTTTACAATGGTGTGTTAGTTCCTGCTTTATAACAAAGTGAATCAGCTATACATATACATATGTTCCCATATCTCTTCCTTCTTGCGTCTCCCTCCCTCTCACCCTCCCTATCCCACCCCTCTAGGTGGTCACAAAGCACTGAGCTGATCTCCCTGTGCTATGCGGCTGCTTCCCACTAGCTATCTATTTTACGTTTGGTAGTGTATATATGTCCATGCCACTCTCTCACTTTGTCACAGCTTACCCTTCCCCCTCCCCATATCCTCAAGTCCATTCTCTAGTAGGTCTCTGTCTTTATTCCCATCTTGCCCCTAGGTTCTTCATGACCTTTTTTTTTTTTTCTTAGATTCCATATATATGTGTTAGCATACAGTATTTGTTTTTCTCTTTTCTGACTTACTTCACTCTGTATGACAGACTCTAGGTCCATCCACCTCACTACAAATAACTCAATTTCGTTTCTTTTTATGGCTGGGTAATATTCCATTGTATATATGTGCCACATCTTCTTTATCCATTCATCTGTCGATGGACACTTAGGTTGCTTCCATGTCCTGGCTATTGTAAATAGTGCTGCAATGAACATTTTGGTACACGACTCTTTTTGAATTATGGTTTTCTCAGGGTTAAAGTGCTTTCTAATGTTTTTCTTATGACAGGATGATGAGGTAAGGGAAAGCCGATTCAGTTTCACAGCCTATGGAATGGGACCATGTCTGCAAACAAAAGACGGTGTGACTCCAAAGGGCCCAAACCATCCTGTCCAGGTAATGCCAAAGAGCCTGGATGAAATGAGGAAGGTCTTCATTGACCGGGCCAAGAAGATTGACACCATCTCCCGAGCCTGCTTCCCATTAGCCTTTTTGATTTTTAATATTTTCTACTGGGTTATCTATAAAATTCTTAGGCATGAGGATATTCATCAGCAACAAGATTAAGTCTCTGGGGGTGTGCAAGTGTGCAAACTCTCAACTCAGAAGGAAGGTTTTTTGCCATAGGGCTGTGTGTGTGTGTGTGTGTGTGTGTGTGTGTGTGTGGTGTACAAATGATGACCATTTGTCATATGTGGCATATGGAAAGGTATTATTATGATTTGCTATGCAAAGTCATGAGGCAGTTGAGTACTTTAATGGATACAAAATATATATATTATAGGGATTCTATTTCATATTAATTTAAGATTATCTGCTTTTTCACAGTAAATCGTACAAGTGGAAGTATTACTGTCAACGTGTTCGTATCTAATATATCACATAATATAGTACATGTGAAAACTACTTTGGAATTCTTTGATTTTTAATTCAATATTAAATATCACAAAAGTAAAATTTGCACAGAAAACTTTGGAAAAGGAAAAAGGGGAAACGTTGAAGATAAAAAATCAGTAGTTTGAGGCTTTAAAATATTTTCTTATACTGTAGTTACAAAATAGAAAAATAATCAGATAAGTCAGTGGGAAACTCGCTCAATAATGATAGAAGATTGTACATACACATGCTATAGAACCAATTTAGGGAATAAAAAATTTAAATTAGAAGATTAAAATTAAAAACTTCGTTGTTTAGATACTAAATTTAGTTGTTTAAAATACTAAATTTCCCTCTTTGGAAATTTTTTTAATGGCCTAAGCGATCATATTATATACAAAATCTACTTTTCATAACTTTATATCTCTATGAATGAATGTAGGTATACTGAAAACATTATTGTTTTTAAAAAGTGTTATAGCTGTGTATTTTTAATTTTTTTAATAATTTTAATTATTGCCAAACACTGAAAAATTCAAGCCAGCATCTTTGTTTTGTTAGATTTTTAATAGTTGCTTAATTGTCTGTAAGTAATTATGTTTACTGTTTTGATATAATTGAATAAAGTTCAGTAAGGCTTTTATATTTTAGCTTAGAATGAGACTTTAAAATTCAATGGGATTATAGTATTTACATTTTGATAAAAATGAATTTACTGAAAACAAATATGGATTTAGAAAGATTTTTTCATAAGAACAGTTTTCACATCAAAGTTATATGATATGGGTTCCAACTCCTAGCTCCAAATGTAAAGATGGAAGATTTTAATTCTAAATTATATAAATAAGTCATTTCTACAAAGTGAGGATTATTTTATATTTCTGAATTAATGATTTCAATATATAAGCCATCCACTAGATGTGAATAATTCTAAATAAAATTTTTACTTAAAATTTATCAGCATCCCCATGGAATTATTTCAACTACAATGGGGCATTAACTCATTTCGTGCAGTGTAATTAAGTGCAAATATATGATAGAGTTCTAGGTTAAACTGAACCAGATTCTGATTCTTTTCCAGTTTTGCCACTTTTGCATTATTTTTGTCATTAATGTTGTATTTTTAAAAAGCTCTAGAATGCTTTTTAGGAATGTTTAATTACTGGTCAGATTCACTAGATGGAAACTCGTACCAGATTATTGACAGAGAAAAGTTTAACCGTTAAGAAAACGATTAACTCAGATTTAAGAGGGAAAAAAAAGCCAGTTCTTGAAATGGATGGTACCAGTTACTGCCCTTTAACCACTATCAAACTAAAAGTAAGAACTGCCATTTAAAGCTAAAATGTCTCAATGTTATTGAACTTTGGTCTGTCTAATTGTATTTTTTTAAATAACTTTAAAAAATAATGTATGTTTAGCAATTTTTGCTAGTAAAAGACCAAATTACCCTCCTTTATAAGTAATTTAAAACTATTAGGAAAGAAAAATGTTTGGCATTAAATGCAAATGCCACAGCCGAAAGCAGTTATTGCTATGTACTTTACTTATTTTGAGGACTGTTCACCCCAGAGTTAAACATGTCCTTCTTCACTGAGGATTGTATGAACCAAAACCATGAAAATATATTCTTGTACTCAAGATAGATTAGACCAAGATATGCTGTTGGTGTTCTCTGAGGGTAAGCTAGTTGGTTTGAATTAATGATAAACTACATTGTCTCAATGTGTCTCTGAAATACTTGAATACATTTTTCTGTACTTCACACATCTTAGTTTTAAAGTTCTTCATCATTGCTTAAATTAAGTGAATTATGCCAAGAGCAAACACAAATACAATGGACCTATGCTCCCAAAGAAATTCATGGACATCACTTGTTTTCATATTTGAGAATATTAAAAATGTCTCTTTTTAAAGCCTGAAACTTGGAATATAAGAATACTAGCCACACAACAACTTTTTCAGCAGGGGCGTTGGTATGGTAGAAATCTCCCTATCTCAGAAGGATTACACTTTGCTTAGGTATATATAGTTGTCTCACTATACTAAGAAAATACATGGACATTTCACTCATATGGCAACAGTGACATTACAAATATAGCTGAATTCAAAATGTTTAAAGGAATCTGTCCCCTCTAATGAACTCTCATAGACCCTTTAAAATGGGAAAACGACATTATAATTAACATCCCGAGATGGTATTTGCCTAAATAAGCCCTGTGTCAAACCCTAATATTTCAAACTAAACCAGACAGAAATCTATTAACAATGAGAAAATTAAAATGTGTGCACGTACCCTGAGTACCCACACATAAGCTGGAATTCTAGTCTGGATATTCTGAAGCATTTTGAAATAGTCACATTAGAAAGTTTGTAATTTTTCTACATGCCGTTTACTTCACTTTTTTTTATAATTATGTATCTCAACCATTGACATCTATGGTTCCATATGAATTTTTAGGAAACTTTGTACCTTAGTATATATGTGCCATCCTTCTCTTTCTTTCCCAACTATTAGAACTGGAGTTCAATTACAGTGAGGACCTAGAACTTTCTTTACTATTTAAGAGATTCCAGAAAGTTACTGTAGAAGCAAGAAAGCCAAGGGTCTTTAAAACTTCTCCATACTTTCTGGATGTTTCTGCATAACAGTGACTCACCTGGAGAGCCCATCCAACTCCCAGTTGCTGTATTTAAGGGACTGTCATGACTACTTATCTTATCCTACAGTCAACTCCTATTCTATGGCTATATTCTAACAATTTTTACTTTAATTTTGATTTATAAATGCTTTAAATCTGTATACCCCTAAAATATAGATACATACACTGGGTTTATAAACTCCCAGGATCTTATGGAAGATACTGGAAATTTTAGGAAAAAATGTGAAAAAATAAGCCAACATGTTTTATAGAAGAGAGCAAGATGTTAACTACTTCAGCACTCTGTGCGACCTAAGTGGTTATAATTTTAAGAGAATAATATGTGTATCCTCCATACTATACATTCTCTTTTCTGAATGTCTTTCATCCCATTTAAAAAATATACTTTTCTATTCTTAACATGATATACCTCACCTGCTAGTCACTTTGGAAGACTGAATGTTATACTGGCAGCTAAATTTTTCTTTCATCGATAAAGTACACATTCCATGAAATGGACCAGAGGAAATATGGGACTTGCCAATATTAAACATAGAAAATACTCTCAATATTAAAAGTAGGAAGCTGGCAATACTGACATCCACAGGTGTCCCCTGACAGCCACTTAGAGCCCTCTCAGAATGAAACTCAGAAGGAATATAAGCCACAGTTCTTAGACCAATCAATCATTAACAATCCTTGAGGTCATGTGTCCGACTCTAAAATAGATTTCACAGACCTTGAAATATAGACAATAGCAAAAGCTCTCAAAATTCACGGGGGTATACCATCTGTATTTCTCAGCTAGTTGATGCTGACCTAGTAAAGAAAAGCAGACCACTCCTAGGACACAGCACTAACTTTTATATAGTCCGTATTCATTCATGCTGACAAGGTGAAGACTGCAAAGTAATGAACTTGATTGAAACACATTAAGAGAATAAGTATGGTTTCCACCTCAAGGCACTTTAATTTTAACAGTCTATCCAAGGCAAATATCATCAATGGAAATATAGTCTATGCACTTATAATTATCTTAGTTCACTGAAGGGATTAGTTGGAAATTGTCTTAGTGACTCAGAGAATAGTTTTTGCACCTTTATAATTGCAAGCTTGCCTTTTGAATTATACTTACCTTTTAAGCACATTTATGATAACGACAGTTTGCTTGTTCATTTGGGTATTCAGTTTTTGAACTCGATAATTTTATTGCCTAGCCTTGGCTTTTGGACTGAGTTACACGCTATTATAGCAGTGTTGGAACTTTTAGCACCATCAGCTCTGGCAGACTATGAAAACTTGCTGGCATCATATGCATTTCAGAGAAGAATTTAGTGGCAAAAACTGCACAATTTATTAAAGTGACAAATTTCAATATTTCTTAAAACTGTATGCAGAATTGTCTAACTTGTTCAAGCAACATTAAAGGACTTTCTGGTGCAGTTTTTCCAATATTTTTGACAAGGCCACTTTCCCTAGCTGAACCTATCTGAACAATGGGCAGTGGAAAAGTACGACCATGAAGATTAGAATTCTATAAAAGACTGAAATTTTGAATATAATGGCGAGCAAGTATTGTTCTCCACAATGCCTCCGTAATTCTTTACTGTATCCTCTGCTTGGGACCATTCATAGCAGTGCAGAAACAATCATGTCCATCCCAATTGAATTGAGCATTGAATATCAACCTTTAACTAAGCAAACACTCACCATCTCTCGTTTCCAAGACATATTTTAGACCTTAAAAAATGAGGTTAAAGGGATGCTAAAAATGATAAGAAGAATTACAGTTTGTGGCTGTAAGACAATGGGGTGTTTTCAATGAAATATTTTAGAAAATACAGTGTATATGAACACACACATTCCCTCTTGATTGAATACAAACAAAACACCCATAATACCTGAGCTGTCTTCCTCAGCAGATGCATTGATTTTTATTTCCTGGTTCATATACTACAAAGAGTGATAAAAAATAACAATCCCATTTTATTCTCATTGCTATATAAATTCTTTGTGAATAAATACGTAGCACACCATAGGAATTGTGTTAAGTTAATTAACTTTAAATTTAAACTTTTATCCCAGCCCCTGTTCCTCTATAAGAATATACTGAACTTCCATAGGGAAACAGCTGTTGTTCTAATTACTTAAAAAGTAAAGTGATGCATATTCTTCCATAACCAGGATGCTTAGAGCCCATGCATAAAATAGAGCCCCCTAGGATTTGAAAATAACTAGGGCAGGGAAAATATTCTGGAGAAGCTTCTACCAGAAATCAGCCCAAAAGACAGAGTCCTGAGCTAGTTGCTAGGATCCTCTTACTCATTTTTTCTTCCACCTTTTTTATGTTGCCTTAATCTCTTTCCTTTTCCCTCTCTTACACATACACACACACACCCACCCATACACACACGTGCACACACACTTCTCATTATATATTGTTCATGGGGTAAATTTCTTCAAATTGGAAATGCAAAGGAAGTCAACTTTTCTGGGCAAATGTCCATAATCCTGTGACGTGTTTTGCAATATCAGTGATTCCTGGTGGGAAATATGAGCTGTGCAGTCATTTGATTTGGCCATCCCTTATTTATGAAACCATAATACTTTGTTGCAACAGCTCATGAACAAAGCTATGTGGATCAAATTTTCTCCAACTATTAATGATAGAATTCTAAAACACTGCTCGGACTGTCTTTGAAGAATGACTAAATATTTGTCAAACAGTGCTTCCAAAAGACGATCAGTAATAACTAGTACTATTGGATGATTTCACAGTGTCTTAACAGGCAGTTTTCTCAGTATTTTTTATGGCTCACACATAAACAAAATAAGAGAATTTTAAAGGTGGTGGAGTAGTATTTTAAAAAATAGTGATTCTGATTCCTACCTGTACATCAGAATCCCTTACACACATTTTTTTTTTTTTTTTTTTTTTTTTTTTTTTTTTTTGCGGTACATGGGCCCGTAGCTGTTGTGGCCTCTCCCGTTGCGGAGCACAGGCTCCGGACACGCAGGCTCAGCGGCCATGGCTCACGGGCCCAGCCACTCCGCGGCATGTGGGATCCTCCCGGACCGGGGCACGAACCCGTGTCCCCTGCATCGGCAGGCGGACTCCCAACCACTGCGCCACCAGGGAAGCCCTCTTAAACACATTTTTAAACATGTATACATACTAGTGTTCAGCATAAGAGATTATAATTCAATCAGTGATTCAACAACTATTCCTTAAGCACCTTCTAGGTACCTGGCACTTTTCTGAGTGAAAAGTGAATAAGGTATGTTCAGAGTAAGCATGACATTCTGGATTATTGATAAAGTTCCACAAGTGAGAACAATTGACATAAACATACACAAACCTATTCTTCTAATAATACTTGATTTAACACTGAAAGCTTTTTAATCTTTTCTTTCTTCAAATACATTTTAACTATTTCTCTTTTATGTCCTTAAAATTAAAAATAAATCTTTAAGCTGTTTCAGTTCAGCTTCCCTTCCAATGTCAGAATCTTCACCATCCCTGGTACATTCCTGATACGAAATTATCCACATTCTCCTCAAGCTCTTAGAGCAACAGGTAGGTCATTATTCTGAAGCCAGCCTCTTCTGCTGTGACACAGCTGTAAGTGATTTAAAAAAAAAGTTTATCTTCATCAAGAAATGACTTTTACTTAATAAATTCCAACTAAGTCTCCTCCATTCCCTTAAGGGCAGCTCATCGTGTGTTTTTCCATATCTGCTGCCCGTGTGCAGGCTCCATCAATACACTTTTTCAATCCCTGATCATTAGCTTTATTCTCATTTAAGCCACTCATCAATACACATTGTGTTAAACAATGATGAGATGTTTTCAGGTTCATAAAATAATGAAATATAATGTTTATGTAAATCATTTGCAGTAAGTTTATTTTTTTTAAATTTTATTTTATTATTTTTTATATAGCAGGTTCTTATTAGCTATCTATTTTATACATATTAGTGTATATATGTCAATCCCAATCTCCCAGTCATCTCACCACCACTCCCCCTTCCCCAATTCTCCCCCCCCCATGGTGTCCATACTTTTGCTCTCTACATCTGTGTCCCTATTTCTGCCTTGCAAATCGGTTCATCTGTACCATTTTTCTAGATTCCACATATATGTGTTAATATACAATATTTGTTTTTCTCTTTCTGACTTACTTCACTCTGTATTACTCAGCCATAAAAAGGAATGAAATTGGGTCATTTGTAGAGATGTGGATGGACCTAGAGACTGTCATTAGTAATTTTAAATGTCTTCCTATAATGACACAATAATTTTAAATTAAGTATTTAACAATCTATTTCATGATATGAATATATTATTTAAAAAACCTACAAAGTAATATGAGTTAAAGAACTATCAGCCACACATAATATTTTTAGAGTAAAGCTATAATAAAAATATAGTGATTTAAGTTGTTTTATTTTAATAGATGGTTTTTCTCTGTGGTGGTTTTAGCCAACGTGCCTTCTGGCAACCCCTCTACAGACTCATTATCCAATCTGGTTTGTAATGTAAACAAAGAGGAAAAAGCTGTGGGTCAAAGGCCAGGAAAGGATTCGGGCATGAGACTGTATTGAACGTGCCTGAATAATTTGGCACGCCTTCACTTTCATCTCTATGAATTATGCAATGGCTTTTCCTTCAGTTTGTATTTTAATGTATGATAGATGATGATATTGGGGAAAAATAGAGAGAAGTAGCCTGCCCTTCTGTGAATATTATATAACCTGCTGTGGAAAACAAAATGAAAAGAAAATGTGCCGTATATTTTCAATGTACTATGGTAACGTCATATACAGGGATTTATTATTAGTGAGTCAAGATGTTTAAAAGACTACCAAAAAAAGTATTGGTATTCTACGGTGTTAATTATTTTTCTGTAGTTTTAAAACACGTCTTCCTGAGTTTGATGTCTCTCTGTCTTCCTGTCCAGATGATGTCATATTTTTCAGGAAACTATGCTGAAAATATATTTAAAATTGTATGCATGGTTTTATCAACTTGTTTCTCTCTGTATTACCTTTAGTTCAATTCTGCAAGTGACAAATTCTCAAGTCAGAGTCATTAACTCATATATAGTATATGGTATTTATCATGTAACTGCAGATTATTTGATCAAAAACAATAAAAATGAACACTTTTCAAGAATATGAATAATTCTTTTGTCCCATTTTATCAAATTTTATCAGGGGGTCATGTTGTTTTCCTGACAAAGGTCATACATTTCTGTTCTGATGGGAAGGATTATACTGAGATTACAAACCCAGTGATATATCATTCAGAGAAGCCTTAACATACATCTTCCATTATAGGAAAAGTACAGTAAGGAGGCTGGTGAATGGAACTTTTCAACTCAGAATAGAATGAGAGAAGATGTGTTACTATGTAGAAAAATAATTTGACATTCTTTATAATTTTTGTTTGCTTGGAAGTCTTTTCCTTAAAATCTATTTATTGAATAAACCACTTTTAACTTGCCCATAGAGACCACTTCAAGATAGAATGTTGGTCTTTTTTTAGAATTTAGGTATGCTTTTTTTTACTTTACACAATTAGGCTGGAGTTTAGTGATGGTACAATAGTTGATAAAGAAATAAGAGAAAAATTAATGTATAGGAAATTTAAGAAAATATTGCAGTATGGTCTATGATAACTTGCTTCTCATTTTTGGAGTACCTATAATTTATATGTCTTTATGTATTTATTGGCTGCACAAGGTTCAGGAAAATTGATTGGAAATTCCTTGCTAAATTGGCACTGTGTTTTCCTTGATGAGCTGGCCTTCACCAGCTTCTTAATTTGCACTTGAATGGTTCATCCCATAATGTCAGTGGAAACTCTAGACTGAAATGCTGCCCTAGACTCAAGCAAGGTCATCTACAAGTGCTAGAGGTATCAACAGGTGAAAGATACTTAACCAAAATGTATGTGAATAAGCATAATGTGCATAACTTATTGGTAAACTATAACTTTAAAAAAATCAATGTTTATTTTCATGGTTTAAAATATTTTCATTATTCTCATTCTATTCACCATTTCAGTACCACTAAATTAGTTGTTTTTCTCTAGGTATTTTATCCTAATTTACTCTTGCTGTCTGTTGCTTTCTTCCTCGATAAACTTATATTCTATGTATATATTCCTTGTTTATAAGTTTGTACAATTTACATTGTTAATTACCCATTCATGGAAAACTTAAATTGCAATTTGACCATAGTTACTGAACTATGGTATACTATAAATATGTAGCTATTTTGCTTTTCTCTTTCCCTATATAATATTTGACCCCATGTGTTGTCTTATCAAGTTATCTCAGTAGGCGGTCTTTACCCAACAGTGTGTTGCTCCAAAAAGCCCACTCAGGACACTGGAAACTGGAGGCTGGGCTCACTCATCATCCTTGCTGTGACATGAGGCAAGAGGGTCTGAAGACTTGTTCTCCAAACAATGAATCCTAGTTAGAAATCAAATGACAACATCTGCTTGTGTAACCTAATGGCTCCTGTTCTTCCAAATGGGTCTCTGTGTTTAAGTCATCCATAAAAAATCATTCTTTCAATCTTTTGAGACGATGTTAGATTCAATTTTCTTTGGAATACATACATACGTACATACATAAATACATACATAAATAAAAAGACTTCCAAATAACTAGTTACAGAAATAATTGTATTTCTAGACTTAACAGGGTCTTTTTTGAAACAGTTACATTTCTTCCAAAAAGTAATTTCATACAGATTGACCTAGCTTGAAATACTTGTTCTATGCAAGATCATTCAAAGTGTAGCCTTGTATTTGCTAAGTGACTAACCAAAAAAACATGGAATGAAATATAAATAGGAAACAAAGTGGATTTTTTTCAAATTTCCAAATTATTTGAAACAGAGTAGAAAATCCAAAAGCATAGATTTATTTTTTTTTAGTTACCAGAAAGTTGCTGATAGAAGGTTGATAATGGATTATTAAACCCCTTGAAAGAAATATAGTTTTAATCTATTACAGTGTATTTAATAAACACCAGAATGGGCACCAGAAGTCTACCTGGAGATATTATCTCTGGGCTCTTCCTTTGTTCCCATCATTACCACCAACAAATCTTTCTGAGTCCCTCCTGCAAGGGGCGGCAAATAGGAAAGCTTCCTACACCTTCAGAAGCAAAGCAAAGGAGAAAAGAACATCTGCAGGAACCATGTGTCGTGGACAAGAGGCTTATTTTATGCACACTTTATGTGAGTACCGTTTCTGAGCAATCATTAATCTCTATACAAGACTCAACCTTTTCTAAAATTATGGAATTTAAATTGATGTGTTGCATATAGCTAGTTAAAATATTTTTGCAATTCAGGTTATTGATTCAGTTTTTATCCATGTTACATGAAAAAGAGGAAGAATGAGAAATAAATGGAAATAATATATTCTCTGAATTTACTTTGAATCTGAAAAGTCAGCACCCATTTACTGATGCTGAATTGCTTATGTTAGAAATGTCTTTTTGCATATTGTCTGTGAAAGTTAACTACTGAAAATATTGGGATAAATGAAAAAAGTTGTTTTATTTATATAAAGAAATGCACCTAGGGAAAATATGTTCATACGACTTATTTACCTAACAATATAAATTAGTTTCTAAAAGGAAACTTTAAAAAGTAATATTAATGTGATAGTATTTAATATTATCATATTTTTATTAACTGCTACATTGGTGTTATTTATGCTAAACATGCATACCTTTTAGTATGTGTTATATATTGTATTATTAAGCAACAAAATATGGCGATCTCACATGCCATTATCGGCATGTTTAACTCTCTAATTGATCAATTAGAGAGTTAATGTTTGATTCTAGAGATCAATGTTTGATTCTTGTGACTCAGAAAAGTAATTACAGAATATAAAGGTAATATGCAATTGTCTTTTTCATATCATTATTCTGTCTTCTGCATTATTTCCTAAGTGAGATGGGACAAACCCCTTCGGCATCTTCAGTAAGCATTACAACTACTAACTCAGTACCTACTGAAATACCTTCATTAAATAAGAAAATAAATCACAACATGGTATGTGCTATATACCCTTAGTTTCAAACAAGTTCCCAGAATTGTCTAAAGAACAATTACTCATACCCAGAATTGAAGGGTTTTTTTAATTACCTGTAAGTTAAGACTTTAGATCACATTCATAAACTATCTATCATTTATTATTATATTTATTATATATAATGTTATATATAATATTACATTTTCAAAGGTTTCACATTCTTTTCTCTTCTAAATGTAAGCTGCGCTGGGCCTAAACCACAAGATGGCTCCCTCCCATTGGTTTGGGAATTTTAAATGTCATTTCACTGATGACTTAGGGCAATATTTTGGCATACAAGAGTGTATTAAAGTGAAAACAAGTTATACACGTCAGTATAATCCTACTCTTTAACAGTTTTATTAAACAGAGTTTTGAGGGATGACCTACTCAAAACCCTCATTTTTCTAGTGATGAAATGGAGCCTAAAGATACAGGCAATCTTACCCCATGCTTCGGACTGCAGGGCTCCCCTCTCAGGTGGACCCTGATGTTGATCTTGATTGAGGTAAGAGGGCCCTGGTTTGCTGGGATCAGAAGTTCCAAGAAAAATATTAACGTCTTTCTAGAGTGACAATTTCACTATAAAGTTTGAGAAAACTATATCATGAAAGAAATATAAAGTTAAAATAAGTAACAAATAAAAAAGAGAAACAGAAGAGAAATTTCAGTGTTATAGAGGGAAAGCTGCCATGGTGCCCATTTTGGTTTCTAATTCCATTCCAATTTCATCAGGGATTCTTGCTGGGAGCCGTGCAGTTGCTCCTGAGCTAATTTAAGAAGTATAAATACAGAGTCAGCACTGCTGAGGATATATACTAATTCTGAAAGCGAGAAAACATATGCAGGGCTGTCATCATCATCTACATCCCAGCAGTCATGTTCCATTTCTCTGTGCTTCGTTTCATGTCAGCTTAACTCTTCCACAATCGACTGGATCCCAAAAGGTTGGAAACGCTACATGTAGAGACAGAAAAGGAAAGGAGAGAACACAAAGATTCTTACTCTGTCTCTCCATCATCCCAGCATACGAAGAACCTCCATCTTAAAACACTGACACGACTGGTTTAAATTCTCTGACTGGGTGAACTGGCCACTCATACCGTAGAAGATGTAACCCCACAAATATTTAAGAGATATGATCTATGGAAAATTAAAATATGTCTTGAGATGACCAAGTTTTAGTCCAACCATCAGTCATGTTATTTGCCTGTTTCAATGTATGATTTAAAATCTATACTTTCAAAATAGCAATAGTGTCCTAAATTATTCCTTAAACCACAAAAAAAAACTTCGTTAATTCAGATGTTTCCTTTTACTATTTCTTTCTGGCTTTCAATACGTGGATAAATTTCATTTCTAATTTCAATTTCTATTTAATAATTAAAAGAACTACTTGAATTAGACATTAAAAACATTCATCTCATGCATGAATCCCTGGGTTTGAAAAGCATTTAGATAAAATTTCTTTAGTCATCTCTGCTCTATCTATGACATCCTAAAGAAAAATAAAATATATTGTAAACCACTACTGTACATGGTAAAATTATAATTTAAGAAGAAAAATTACAGATAATCTACTCCAACTTCAGACTAATTTAAAAACATAGGAATTGACAGCAGCCTTGAAATACTATGCTAAATCTGCTAAAATTGTAACATATAGAAGCATGCATTGGAGGAAGAAAGCAAACATGAAATTATTTGAATTGAACTAGTGTTTGAAAGTTAATTTGGGTGTCTCTGTGCTTTTTATTATTCACCCTTATGTCTTTCTTTAAGTATGTATTTATTCTTCAATAGATCTATGACATTTTTATTGCTTGTTTAATGGTCAGTGTAAGATTGAAAGTATGAGTTTACTCTCACTTTCTGTACATTTATTAATAAAATTTCCTTAAGATATTGTTGCAGTGTATAAACTCTGCTTAGCTGCCATTTTCAAAAACGGAAAAGCAAGCACAAAAATCAAACCATAGTCATGGTTTAAATAAATCAATTTTTATTGAATTTTCAATGAATAAAATTTTCAATGAATTTTCAATGACTAAAATATTTTTTATATGACTCCTTCTGGCAAGTTACAAACCATTACAATAAAGTCAGGTTGAGTTTCATTGAAATGTTTCAAAATAAATAAGTTGTCTGCCCCTTCGATATTTATACCTGCCTATGTCATCATCAGCTATTAGAATTTAGGGGAGAGTAAGAAGGCTCAGGGTCCTGCTCAATATGTACCACAATAATGAGATCACTGGTCCACGTAAAAGCAACCTAAACCTTGGGGGTGGCCAAGCAGTAGTCCGGCCACCTCTGAGCCAGATTAATTTTCTCTAGTCTTCTCTAGTGAAAAAAAAACAAAAAAACCCACAAATGGGTGTGAAAGAAGAGTGCTCGAGGGCAAAACTATGTGGATTTGCCTTTGTTATAAATGCTGAAAACCACAGCCTTCCACCTAGTATTAGATGTGTTTCCCTACACCTTTTCCTAATCCTAGTGTCATTCCATGCATGAAACCATGAGCAAGCTATTCCTCAGATATAACAAGACTAATATTCTTTACAATCTGTTGATGGAGTTAAAAGTCTAGTAATGAGGGTCAGGATCAATAGAACACACACATGTTCTCCCCAATTCATATGTCTAATACCACGTGACTATAATTCCTCTCTTTACACGTCCCTGTTAGAATTGCATTCTTTAGGGACCATAGGTTATTTTTGTAACCTCAACATCAAGCACTTACTAGTAAGTGATCAATCAATATATGATTGTTTTATAAATAAATTAATGAACTAAAGCAAAGTACCAAATGTTGGTTATTATAGAAACTGAAGCATGTAATGAATTGTCAGAATGCTCCTAGCCTAGCTTCCTTAATAATTTCCTTTAAAAAATTAAATATAAATATTCTGACTATATATAAGCACCAATCCACAAACTGGGGGCACGTGCACAAACCGGGGGACACGTGAAAAAGCAAGTCGGTGAGACATTTAGTAACATTTGCCAAAGGTTTCCTTGGTTAACAGGTACATGCCTCAGGGAATAAATCTGAAAGTCACCTGCAGCATTTCAAACATTTTAAGCCTTTTGCGCTAGTGAATTTCCAGGGCATATGTTCAACTTTGAATTTCAACAAACGTTGCTCCGCTGGGGCTCCTAGGTGTATATCAAAAACATTTGTGGTAGATTTGGGAATCTTGGTGAATGACACCAAAATTCAATAAATCGAAAGAAAAATGAGAAGATAGATGATATTCAAAATATGTTTGTAAGTAATTTAGTGTGAACATAACACTCTGTGTTCTGGGTCAGCACGTCTGTAAATTGCGGAGTCAAGAGTGAGGCCAACCGGGGTTGTGTAATCATTCCAAGCGTCTGCATGTTTTCAACCATTTCACATAATTCCACAGAATAAAAGTATCTAAAGAAGAGGCAAAAAATAATGGTACCTGAACCAGTAGAGGTTTACCATGTAGCAAAGGTGAGAATCCTATGGAAAACTTTCTCAATGATAGTTGTGGTGCGTGGGCTTAGTTGCCCTGCAACTTCTTCCCGGACCAGGGCTCGAACCGGTGTCCCCTGCATTGGCAGGTGGATTCTCAACCACTGTGCCACCAGAGAAGCCTCTAGGAGAAAATTTTAAACCTTGTTTTAGGTGAAAACTTTAAACCTTATTTTCCCCTTCATTGCCTCTTCTGTAAAATTGATACTTTTAGAATTATCAAGAAAGTTTAATGCATTAATATTTGTAAAAAAAAACCACTTTAAAATAATGCCTGTGAAAATGAAACAGAAAGAGATAGCATTTTTATTAGACTCTTTCAGACTACAAGGGAAAAAGGCACACTTGCATTAATTCAGGTGATAAAGGTTTATTATAAAGATATGGAGAAAATTATGAAAATAATCTTATCTGCTGGAATATAAACTCCACAGGGGTGAGAGCTCGCCTGTTCATTAATGAATATGCACTTGGCATAGAGCAGTTGATAAGTATCTGTGGACTAGATAGTGACGAGGCACTGCCAAGCCAGTGTTCCTAGACCTTGAGAAGCCATCTGAAACACACAGCAGAACACAGGCCGTAAGTCACTACCTGGTCACACCCTCAATGGCAGGCACACGCTGCTTCCTACTCTCGGTGGCTCACTTATTCCAAGGCTCCGAGTTTCAAACATACTCCAGCTTTACTTCAACTCCCCCCATGAATAACGACTGAGTCTCCCCTAACTTTTTCTCCATGTATAATAGCTGCTCCAGACTTGTCATGTCTCCACACTGTTTTTCAGCTTCTGCTCCCATTACCAACTACTAACTTCCACATTTGATCTCCTAGTTACCATTACCAACTACCAACTTCCTCAGTAGGTCCCCTAGTTCAACCGCCCCAAAAGCAAGAATTTAACTGGTCCACCTCGTCACGTTCCAATATAGTCTGCTTCTGGCGGCCAGAGTTTTGCATCTCTGTTAGGTCTTAATTTGTCACCCACTTTATTACTTCGACCTAGTTTGGTTTAGGTAACCATTTCTGGTTTCATTAGTTGTGGTCGAGATAAGACAGTCATCTAGTATAGAGATAGTAAAGATAGAACATGCAATCTGTGTATAAGAAAACCTTGAGGAGACTAACACTCATTTGGAGGCTCCCGGAAAGGGACCATATAAATAGCAAAACGCTTACTTACCCTATCCAAGACAAATTCATAAAACATTATGGTTTCATTTGGGAAAGGGGGGAAACCCAAAAGTATACTAAATGATAAACAGCATCATTGGTGAGATGCAACCACGTATATGTAAAGTATAAGTATAAGGAGTGGTTTATAAATTATTACATCCACCAGGAGTAGTTTTAAGAGGAATGAAACATCCATTTAGGAGGACTTATCCCGTTATTCACCAGTTGTGTTGCCAAAATAAAATGGGACTAGGTAGAAACTTGTGGAAATAGCATCAGATGTCAAGGGATGGCTGTTCCTTTGCTGACCCACTCTTGTACATATGCAGATCCTTCAAGCAGAGCCAACTGCAGAATGTGGAGTAGTATTTACATAGACATGGGACATAAACTAAGTCCAGCTATGGCATACATTGGTCTACTAAAACTCCCACCATGGTCACTTCATACAGCACTTCTATTTTATTTTGCACATGAACATAAATCAAATCATTAACCATACATCACATCACTAATAGCACTTACTGAAACAGGTCATCATAACCCAAAACTACCACCGGTATCATTCCTGGGGTGTGTCTCAAGTTCAGTTTTTCCTCAGACTACATCAATTATAGCCTAATTAAAGGGTTTACAATTCACACCACTTTAGTACTACGATCAGCACAAGAAAAACATACTTTTTTGTCTGTTTGTTTTTGCTGTCCTCCTTTCTTCATGTATTTAAAATTTTTTATGGAAATACAGTTGATTTACAATGTTGTGTTAGTTTCAGGTGTACAGCCAAGTGAAATCAGTGCCCTGGATGTTTCTGATTTGAGCAGAGAAGTTTTAATATGAGAAAATAAAAGACACCTACGCTCTAATAACTAAGATGGCATTTTAGAAGCATAGAAGAAATCCCCGCATAATCTTCCTATTTCCTTTATATTACTTTTCACCAGGTTATTCACTGTTCATGTATCTATATTTTCCCAATCCTCCAGCTCCAGTTTTCTAAGCCTTTCTTTTTTCTTTTGTCTTACTAGATTCTTCCCTCACCCCCAGTTTAATTGAAGTATAAAAAGTGTACAACATGATGATTTGATACACATATACATTGTGAAAGGATTTCCACAATGGAGTTAATTAACACATCCATCACATCACATATTTACCTTTAAGAAAAATACTTTTTTTTTTTTTTTTGCGGTACGTGGGTCTCTCACTGTTGTGGCCTCTCCCGTTGCGGAGCACAGGCTCCGGACGCGCAGGCTCAGCGGCCATGGCTCACAGGCCTAGCAGCTCCGCGGCATGTGGGATCTTCCCGGACCGGGGCACGAACCCGCGTCCCCTGCATCGGCAGGTGGACTCTCAACCACTGCGCCACCAGGGAAGCCCGAAAAATACATTTTTAAGAATAAATTGCAAAACAGGCTAAAAATACACTTTGAATTAATCCATGCTTAGTAGTCAAAAGGTGAAGACTTAAAGATGTAGCTAATTTTTATAAATTTGAATTGAAATATCATTCACATACCACAAATTAAACAGTACAATTCAGTGGCTTTTAGTATATTCATGGTTATGTCACCACCATCAGTATCTAATTCCAGAACATTTCATTGCCCTAAAAAGAAATCCCACACCTGTTACCCATCACTCCCCCATTCCCTCTACTCCTCCCCTACCTGTCGGCAACCACTGACCTATCTCTATAGATTTGCTTCTTCTAAACATTTCGTATAAATTAAATCTTACAATATCTGACCTTTGGTATCTGGCTTTTCTTATGCTCATCATGTTGTAGCATGAATCAACATTTTACTCCTTCTTATGGCAGAATGATAGTTCATGGTATGAATATAAGAGTTCTTGTTGATTTTTTGTTAAGAGCATTTAGAAATACAATGAACAGAATTGCTGAGACCACATAGTACAGAGCACTTTTCAGTCCAAGAATAGCTGGTAAAAATGCCATCTACAAGCAAACATGGCTCAACTGTTTGGGCTAAAAAGGTCAGTCAATTCAGTTAACAAGACTCTAAAAATAGCAGCTCAAAATTGGATTCAACTGAGCACACATCTCAGAAATGCATTCAATATGGGTATGATGTCTTCAAAAGGTAAGATCTGCAGTAATAGTGGATTCTTAACCTCCTCATATTTTTGAAAATTGTGTTCTGTTGTATTTTCCTTGTTAAACAGAGCCTTTTAGTTGATAAGACGACAATCTAAGATACTGTGGATCTCACATGTCTTTCCACTTGTGATCTGGACATAATTTAGTCATCAAGCGCCTCAGATTCTTTGGGATTGAGTCTTATCTGCATTATTAGTCAAATTACAAGACTGTAATATTTCAACTTTTTAAAAACATATTTATTGAATCCTGGGGATGTACTAGACTTTGTCCATGATGTAAATATATCCACTGCTACTTGATATGGCCATTCTAAGGCAGTGACATATGATTGTCATGTATTAAAATTATTACATACTTTACTAAGCAAGTATTCTATATACACGTCATAGTTAAATTGTAATCAATCTATATGCTTGGAGGATGAATGTTCTTGTTATTTGACTTTTTTAAATTGAGTATTAATGTAAGGACCTATTCAATTTGAGTACTGCTACTGAAAAATTTTCCAAAACTTGGTAATTTACTTTTCTCCTGTAGTAAGTATAATATAGTAAGAAAGTAAAATTATGTTGTTTGAAAATATGATAATTTAAATATTGAAAAGCAATTATTCCAAATACAACTTCTGTTGTGCTTAGAGAGAGATACAGAAGTATACAGGTCACAGATATAAATGCTTAATTTATTTTTCCTCTTGAACATCAGTCCAGAAAAGTAAATCCAATTATATCCCATTAATTAAGTCTTCTTATTACTTGGTTACAGGTTACCATAGGTTATTTATAAACTTTATACTTTAAGTTTTTTGGATTCAATCTTTTATTTTTAATCACCTTGCCCTTTCTTGCCATGCTACTCATGATATGGTGACTATGGTAACTACAAAGATTTTTTTTTTTCTGTGAGAAATTTGTTCCATGTATCTGTTCCGGTATAATACCCAAAATCAGAAAAAGCAGAACAAATAAATGATGGAAGGTTCTAAGTGTACGAGACATTCACTGAGAAAATAAAAGTTTCCATGAAAACAGATGCTAAAGTCAACTAAGAAAGATATGCTTAGAACAAAGAATTAAGACAAAAGAAAAAAAGTGGAATAAATTAATTTGAGACTTCGAACATAGTTATTGCTCTCGGATGTTTCATGAAGACAAACCGGAGTGGAACTCAAGAAACACAACCAGCGGGCTTCCCTGGTGGCGCAGTGGTTGAGAGTCTGCCTGCCGA